>NC_134570.1:24456362-24623862 GCF_050947875.1 Dermacentor variabilis | reverse complement strand
GCGCGACTCGCATGCGAAACGCAACACGAGGGGCGTGCTCGCCCGCGGGCATCGCAGTGCCGCGTTGCGAGCGCGCTCGCGCAGACAGGCCGGACGCGGCACGGAGCGAGGCAGTCACGGCAGACGAGCGTTTCACTCCGAGTCGCATGCCGTCTTTCCTACATAGATTGCGCCTGCCCCCCCCCCCCCCCCCGGCAGCGCCTCCAGTGCCTCCCGCTTTCCCAGTCCAGAAAGACACAGTGCATCGCCTTTTCCCACTGCGTGGATTGTTTTTTCACTTCCCTAAGCGAACATGCGACAGCATGAAAACGGCCAAAGAGATCATAATTTTGAAGATAATAAAATGAGTCATTGAATTTTATAGACGTTCTGAACGACGTAGAAGTCGGCTTCTTTGCACAGCACGTTTCCGCGACACACAGGAAATAAAGAGAACATAACAGTCTTAAGAGAGAGAGGGGGGGAGATAGATAGATAGATAGATAGATAGATAGATAGATAGATAGAGAGAGAGAGAGAGAGAGAGAGAGAGAGAGAGAGAGAGAGAGAGAGAGAGAGAGGCTCTTTATCAGAAAGCAAAGATTCTTGTCAGCGTTCACACAGTATACATTACATTCGTAATGTCGTAATGTACACAGTGCACATATCGCGCATAGAAGGTGATTCGTATTTTAAATTTACACTTATTTCTTTTCATTTCATTTTTTTTATTGTGTCCTATGTTTTCATTCACTTTATCTTACTTTCATTGCGGGAAGTAGCATCTTCGGACCCTGGTCCTAGCCGACGTCAGCCGCAATTGATTTAAAATCACGTGTGTGTCTTTCAAAAGCATCAAGAATGTTTAAGAAACTAATCGTTGTCAGGCGCCTTCATTGCATTTGTGCCAAGGCATTACTTCCAACTCAGCTCTATTCTTCTGCAGAGTAGGCAGCGTCGCCAGTAGCCAGAGTAGCCAACCAGCCAGTTGCTCTCGTTAACCTCTCTGCCCAACCGTTATCGATTTGGTGTCTCTTCTTTCGGCCGCGTTTCCGTACAAGGTCAACCTTTAATATCATTTCCAGGCAGGGTCGCATCTCCGCTTTGGAGGTATTTCCGTTTTGCCCGAAAGCAGTTGGAATGACGTTCGCAGAAAGTCCCAAGGCAGCCTTATAGGGAAGACCGTAGAGGCGCAAGTGTCGGGCCATCGATTGGCAGTCTGCACATCTGGGCCGTCGAAAACGAGTCGCATCTCGACTCGAAAACGAAAGCGCGGCGTGCCCCGGCCCGCACGGGGCGAGAAACAATCCTCCTCCTCCTCCTTTTGGCAGCGCGCCCTCGCGAGAACGAAGCGCCACAAGGCAATACCTTTCGCCCGGTTTCGCGAGCAACCAGCCAACCACTCGCTTGTCAGGCCAAATGAGAGCGGGCGAGCGAAGAAAAAAGCCGCGTCGTTTCGGTTTCGCCGGGCCCCGCACGGGCCACGACCGTCCGGGGGCCATTTCTCTTCGCTCCGGGCCCCGACCGACGAGGGAGTGTCACGCCGCGCTACGACGGTGGCGTACACGCCGCCGCTCCTTCGGGCGTCGGCGAGGCCTCGCGGCGGGGCGATCGGCGAACGACCGGGGCGCGGCGCGCACCCTCGGCGTGCGAGGAGAGCGGGCGGTCTCTCCCTGTCACCGCGCGCGGCCCCGCCCAGGTCCGGCTTGGGCCCAATTACCGGCGTGTCTGCTGTCCCGCTTGCGCCGATGGCCAGATTAATGGACGCCGGCCCGGCAGGTCGTGACGGACGCCGGACACGACTTGGCCCCGAGGCAACCGAGGGTCGGGCGCACGCTGCTCTCCTTTCTTGCCTTCCTCGCCGACGAAGACGAGAGGCCGCGCGCACGCCCCCACGCTCTTCCTCGACTTCTTCTTGCGCCCGACGCTGGCGAACGCCTCCGGGACTCGCTCGCTCGCCCGCCGACAACACCGGTCCCGACAACGAACGACGCGCGCAGCGCCGGGACGTGACGTCTCTTTCTCTCTCTCTTCTTTCCTCTCTCTCTTGCACTGCCGAAACGACGGCGCCTGGCTTCCTTCCTAGTTCGCAAACTGCGGATAACAGCGGCCAGAGGTCGCGAACAGTTATTGCCGGAGCGAGCCGGTCGTGATGTTAACAAATAGGCAAACGCCTGCAGTCCGGGAACGTTGTCTAAGAGTCCCACCACTCGCTTTGCGAGTGCCTTATATATACGATTGCAAAGGTTGTTTGCTCGCTCCCTCCGGCACTGAGAGGAAGCGGCGAGTTCTGGTTGCGCGGGAACCTCACGTCTCCCTCTCGCGAGCTCTTGCAGAGAAACTTGCGCGAAGAACCATTATTCAAAGAGGCAGCTGTTGCGATATAGAGACGAACAGAAAGCCTGCAAGCGAATTATCGCTGTTGCTTCTGACGGTTTCATTTAACCGGGCGCCAGCTACCACAATACCGCTCTCCTGCTTAGCGGAGCATTATAGAAACTGTCCCGGAGAGTATACCTGACAGCGCGAAGCTGGGCACCGACCTGACATGTAGCGAAATATAATTGCCTCTACTTACCAAGAGACAGAAACTCTCCTGGAGTGCACTATTTAACGAGTCATTTTTAATCACTTTACGTACACATCGGATTGACGTGCCGTATTTCCTACCCACTTTGTGTTTTCTTTTTCCATCCGTGAAGAAAAAAACAGTTATTTCACAGTAGCATTCGTGCAGAAAGTACGCCAGATGTACTTTCTTTTATATGCATAATTTTTAAAAAATACTTGCGACAGACAGCGCAATTGTAGAGAGAGAGAAATAGAGAGACAGAGAGAGAACTTATTTGAAGGAAGGCAGAGAGGTCGGCCTGAGCTAGCGTACTTCAGCCTGCTAGTCTGCACGAAGGGAGGGGGGAACATTGCATTGGATTTCTCGAAGAAGCAGACATTACTTCAACAATAAATTGAAATATCAGATTGACTAATTAACAAAACTTAGCTAATCAAGTTTTAACAACTTACGTTACATCACATTGTAATTTATTAATTGTAGCCGGGTGAATTTCAACCATATCCACCTAGAACGAATTTCCTGCATGATTGTTAATTTGGGACGAGGTGTGAGCGTATAGTGACAGATGCAGTCGTGTAGCTGTGATACTGTTGATACATCGCAGGCGTCTGTGTGTGCGTGTGTGTAGGACCTCTACAAAAGTGCGGTTGATGGCTTCACTACAAAACTAAATGTGCAGGTGGGAAGGCTGTTCGTAAACGTTTTGCTTGTTTCCCTCTTTTATTGAAGAGAGGGGTGGGGTGTGGGACGGTTAAACAGAACGTGTAAAAAAAATTAAGTTCGGTGAAATGTTTCACGCAATGCTGCGAGGACGGGTATAATAATATTACGCTGCCATTTCCTCTTCCCTCGTTTTGTCTTTTTGCGTAATCCATCCATTCGCTCCTGCTCGTTAAAGGTCAAAGGACGTTATGAAATACATCTCCAGGAAGTAGAGCATATTATTAATTTTATTATTCAAAATTTAACTTACTCATTCTTTACGTTTACCTTTTATTTTAGGTATCTTTAATATTATGTTCATGCTACTCTACCTACCTATGCAAGGCGGACTACCTTATTAAACATTATATTATTTAATTTATAATCAGTT
This sequence comes from Dermacentor variabilis, assembly GCF_050947875.1. Taxonomy (NCBI): domain Eukaryota; kingdom Metazoa; phylum Arthropoda; class Arachnida; order Ixodida; family Ixodidae; genus Dermacentor; species Dermacentor variabilis. Next base: position 24,620,215 of record NC_134570.1, on the reverse strand, counting down.
TCCCTCTCATCTTCGATTATTCATTTTTTTCGCCCCCCCCCCCTTTTTTTTGTCACCTATTACCACCCGGTTCGTAGCCTTTCACCTACAGTGGGTTTGTGCCACTAAATAAGGCATCGTCGTCATCATCAGCATTGACGAGCGCTTGTACGTGTTAAGTAGGACCCAAATGTTTCCGTGCGCATACTCAAATCAGAAAAGATAATTGGTTGGCGAGCTCGTTAGTTGCCGACTAACGAAAAGCGCCCTCACGTGGCGCGCCAAAGCAGAGCCGAATGTGGAACACGAACACAAGGAGACGGCAAACACTGCTCTGTCGAGGAGCACAGAACTCGAGGTGCAAGACGACGTGAGCTTAGCTACCGCCTTGGCGTCCTCATATCAGCGCAGTGTTCGTCGCCTCCTCGTCTTCGTGCTCTGTGTTCGCCACTGTTTCCGCATTACGATGTCTGGCGAGCCTCTCGTTCGCGTGAACACGCGTGCAGCTCGCGTAAGCGCCATACGTTATATGCGAAACCGTCCGACCATCTCTTCGCTCTTCAAATGAATGGTGGCAGCCGAACGCCGCTCTATGCACTTGTGCGCGTGCATTGTAATTACGCAGAAGCGACTGACCCGGCCCGTCTTATTACTTTTTTTACCACCACGATCCTTCGGACCAGAGGCATCTATTACACACGCACTCAAAGTGCACTCGAGCGTATACATACTTGCGCGGCGGTCAGCGGTATGCAGACTCGCCGAGGCGTAATTTGTATTCAGTACATTACGTAGTCCGCGGACCGCAGTGCCTTCGTTTCAAACCGGATTAATCGAAACGTACTGGTGGTCATCTCCACTTTATAGCGAACCAACGGAACGCGCGCGCTATAGGCAGCTTGCGCAGCTTCCTCCTCGTTCTGTGTATTATACACTCGTCGTAAGTCAAACGGAAAGGCCGAGCGCTGCTCTCCTCAGCTGCTGCACTTCCAGGTCACTTTATCGCCGATTGCAACGGTGTCGCTTTGCATACGGCGCGTTCCTAGCAGTGGCAAAAACTATCGAAGAGCGAGCACGCATTTTTAAGCCGTGGTTTGAGCTGTATTAGTGTTGACGTTTCAGCGATAGCCATTCACACGAGCCTATAGCTGCTCTGCATTGAAGTGATGTATGCCACGAATGTGAATCATAGAACTCTTTCTATGCTCAGTCTCTCTGGACAGCTTCGGACAGTGCAAGCGAAAGCTACGGGACACGTGACTCACGTCAGCAAAAAAAAAAAAAAAAAAAAAAGGAACCATGATGGCTCCTCCACACTCCGTCTCTTGGCGAGACGCCGACTGAATAGGAGCTTCACGGAAGTATTACCCGTGCACAATGATGCGGAGCCCACGCATGTCACTGAGCAGGTACCGCACGCGCAGCTGGTAACACTGCGGAGGCGGTAAGCGCTTAAGTGGTACCAGAACTTTCCAATTGTAGAACTGCTGATGATTCGATGTTCATATAGTACAACTGGGGTAATTTCTGCTCTATAACTTCTGATATGCTCGCTACTTGTACTTCATTTCTAATACAATTCCATCTAACCGCATTTGATCTCTAATACATGTTGTCTTCCTTCCTTATCATAAGAAGCCAACAAACACTGACACCAAGGACAACCTAGGGGAAATTACTTGTGCTTAATAAATCAAATAAAGAAACGATAAATTAATGGAAAGTTATTAATTTATCGTTTCTTTATTTGATTTATTAAGCACAAGTAATTTCCCTTAAGTTGTCCTTGGTGTCAGTGTTTGTTGGCTTCTTATGATATGACTAATAAAAATCGGGCCCCTCGGTTAACCACCTTTCTTCTCATCCTTCCTTATGTTGCACATATATAGTTTTCCGTTCGACAGCTGGTGGCACAGTTCTCTTCCTTTGAAGCGTTTTATTTTACTTTGTTATCTTCCAAGAAATTAACAGCATTAGTACTTCCTGATATTTCAGCATTTACTCACAGGGGAACCTGATCATGAGAAGGGAAACTTACAAAAGAATCAAAATGAGTTAGAGTGTATACAACAGGCACTACCAAATCCTGACTGGTAGCTTAATTACCACTGTCACTGAAAATAAAAGTGTGCAATCATATCATTTTACCGGTGCTTACATATGGGGCAGAAACTTGGAGGTTAACAAGGAAGCTCGAGGACAAGTTGAGGATCCCGCAAAGAGCAATGGAAGAAAAAGTGTTAGGCGTAGCGTTAAGAGGCAGGAAGATAGCGGTGAGGATTAGAAAGCAAACGGTGATAGCAGATATTCTAGTTAACATTAAGAAAGAAAAAAATGGAACTGGGATGCCCATGCATGTAATGCGTAAGGCAGATAACCAGCGGACCATTTGAGTTACAGAATGCGTGCCAAGGGAAGGGAAGGGAAACGGAAGGATGAAATTAGGAAATTTGCGGGCGCAAGTTGGAATCAGCTAGCGCGCAAAACAGGGTTAATTGGAGATCGCTGGGAGTGGCCTTCATCCTGCAGTGGACATAAAAACAGATTGATGATGATGATGATAATTTGAGAATTGCTACTGTCATGTGCGGGACCTGGGCCGCTACTATAGCGCGATATTTGACAGTACAGCTTCTCTTTCTCGTTTATATGCTCGTGTTTGAAGCTGCAGTCAAACCGCAATTCGACCAAACCCGATTTTACGAAATATTCGATTCAACGAATTGCTTTCGATTCCTCAATAAACACCCATAGAGCCTAATGAGTTTAGAACTTTCAAGCAACAAAGTGAATGCAACGTCTAACCGATTCAACAAAGTTTTCGGGGAAATATGAGTGAAATATGTAGAAAATATGTGCATACCGGGTTTCATTTCTGGGCACGCACACCATTGACCAGTTAAGAATTTTCATTGCTCCCCTGAATGGAGGAGAAAGGAAGAGAGATAGAAAAGGGAAATATTTTTCAAGTATACTTGAAAGGTACGCATATTTCGAACATAAACTTCACAGAAACTTTGAAAGCAGCAGAGGAAACCTTACACGTGAAAGTCAAACTTATGCTCTAATGAGTCGGATAACTGCAATCACGCTTTAATTAAATCAGATAGAAGGCGATGCGGATCGAGCATGCAGAGGAATTAGGCTGCTACGTTGTAATTTTCGAAGCATACTTGATTTAATTACAACCTATAATATGCCAAGTACGATCAGTGCTTCGATCGCGCTCGAAACGTTAGCAAATCAATCTCTGTGAGGACTGACACCGCCGGTGAGACGGAAATACTTCTACATTGCACCCTCCTAAACATCAACCGACGTTGATTTTTGCGCCTATGGTAAACAATAGAAAGTGCATGTGAATATCGTGACTATCAAGTGTGAACAAAAAGAACGCAGAGAGACGGATATAAAACAAGCCGGGGTATTTAACGGTCGTCTAAACGAAATTTCTGTCTGTCGCCTTCTTCTTAAAAGCGCTGGAAATATTCAACAACATTGCGAAGCCTGTGCCAAATTTGTGCCCCCGCCGTCTTCTCCGGCAGACAAGTTTTAAAAGATTTGGCACCACGAGTCTGGGAAGATTCTTGCACCTTTCAGACAACTACAGTTCCGTGCACAAAGTCTCAAGAAAGGTCCATTACGGGTCATGAATAACGGAAAAGCGATCGCCCTCTCGTCAAATTTCACAAGGCTGTCATTAGTGCCTCAATATTTATTGATCAGAAGCAGCAACACAACTCTGCAGACATCTATAATTTGTTAAGTCATCCCAAAAAGACATCTCATAGTATTAAGTACGTCAACGTTATACCTGGCCTCGACACATTCAAGACAACTATACTGATCTATTACGGAACTTCAATCAACCCTTTTCCATCGAACATCTTCCTCCCCCCCCCCCCAACACACACACAGGTGCATTATTATTTTTTTTCGGTCAAGGAAGCTTTAACATGTTATAATGACTTCGAAGTGTGCTACTAAAAGAAATAAAGAAGGGCATAGGCTAAATAAGGCAACTCGTGAAATATGTGATGTGCCTCTATTTCTTTGTTCTTGCCGATATGATTCGATACGTTGACGGAAGCTAGTGAGTTCGACAGCGTGTCTTAAAGAATACTTCGCACATAGTAGAAACATTTATTTCGAAGGGAATGAAGTGGCTCTCATTTTGGGCATAAGGAACTCAAATTTATTTCGAACCACGGTTCCTTCAATAAGCACGTGGCACCTCCTTGGGACGCCGCGGCACGTGCACAGTCATCGGTATTAAGGAAAAACCCTAAATTCCTCGCTCCTACAGCGGCGAGCATCACGACGCGGCTTGGGACAGCCGTCTTTTTCTCCAGTCGCGACTCCCCGCCGTTCGGCGAACATCGGCGCTGCAGGGCGGCAGGATGCCGGCTACCGCGTCCCTTCGCGGACAGCGCTTTCGCGCCCCGCGCTGCTTGACCCAGAGAGATTTGAGAAAGGTCGCGCGCTTTCACGCCCCGCTTCGGTACATAGCCGGAAAAGTTCCGTTTCTCGGAAGTCGTCGTCGTAGTCGGGGTCCGATCGCACGTCGTCGAAGCGAGCCGCGGAGGACCGCGATTTATGCGTCGCCTTCTCGACACGAACCGCGCGTCTGCTCGGTCGGCGCCTCTCTTTCCGATGCCGCGCGCGACTCCTGTTACGGACGGGCGACACAGTTTACGATCTTCGGGGCAGAAAGCGGGGTCTCGCTCTCGACCCACCGAGCAGCGTCGTCGCGTCGGCGGTGGCTGTGTTGTCGAACGGCGACGCGGGGCCCCGACGGAGTGTTCTCGTCGGCCTTGGCCCCCGATCCGCCACTTGTCACGCGGCCGCCGCGCGCAGAGGCGCAGAAATACGCGCCACGTTTCTCTGCAGTGCAGGTTCTGTTCGAGAGAAAAAAAAAAAAACAAGCACTCCTTCCTCTCCCCACTGCGCCCCCCACCCAATTCTATTTGCCCGCCTTGTGCCCTGCCGAAGGGCTGGAGACGATGAGGACGGCGAAAGGAATGGGGAGGGGGAAGGGGGGAGCGTTGGCAGGGGGATCGAAAGGCGCGCGCAGGACACACAGTTTACACAACGGCCCTTGGGCACCGCTCAGTGCCCTTGTGGAAATATACGGCGACAGCGGTTCTGGGAACAGCTGCTGTTGCTGCAGCGCGGCAGCAGCTCTGGGTAAACGACCGCGGTCGGTAAGAACTCGCGCTCATCCGTGCGAGCCTGCACGGAGAGTCGGCGGGATCCTCTTCGGGCTCTTTCGACGAAGAGGTGTTTGGCAGGCGAAATAGGGAGTAAATCAAGGGGAAGATGAGAAACGCGGTAAGGAGAAAGGAGACAGTGCGGCAACAGTCGGCTGGAAAGTGTCTCCGCCGCCACGGGGACACCGGACCCGCGATGACTGGCGAGAAAGGAAGCAACCGAAGAGGCCGACGTCGCCTTTTGTGTCACGGCGGCTCCATTCGAGAGGGTACACGACAATGTAACGCAAAGAAAGACATGGGAAACATGCCGTCTTAAGCGTTTACAGACGGAGACGAACGAGACGATGCAGAAATGCGCCCGTGCGATATATATATATATATATATATATATATACACGTGGTGAACTGCCAGTAAGGTATACGCGCAAGGTGACATTGCCTTCGTTTGGAACGCTATATTGGGGGTGATAATTGTTAATGTTTACGAATTTTCTAAACATCACCTGTTGCCATGAGGCAAGGAAAGCGTAGAAGAGGCCCCGGCCACCTCGAACGTGTTGGAGAAAGTGTGGCGGAAGTTACGTATTGTTTTTCGCAAAGGAGCACTGGGACTGGTTCCCCAAATTGCCATAGCAACAGCGCTCCTGGAGATCTGAAAAGTGAAATAAGATTTTTATGTCTGGGTCTTTCTCGCAGCACATTCTTTTCGCGAGGCAAGCTGACTTTGGAGCGTGGTGCTTATGCTTGACAGTTGTGTGCAGGATCCAAGTGTGAGTGCCAGCGAGCGACAGAGACACTCTAGCAACCACGGCGCGGGTCTTCGTCGTCTTCATCAAAGTGCCACGGAAAATCACAGGAGCGCGTCCGCTCCACTAAAATTGTTACAGAAGTTTCGCACGCTCGGTTCTGACGTGCGTCGGCAGCACACACTTCCTCTGGCGGCTCGAAGCAACGCAAGTTCAAATCTCGCGCCTATCTGCTCCGGAGAGCAGATTGGAGGCGCAAAGGGAGATGGCACACCGACATGGCTGTCTTTATGGCTTCAAAAACGGGACGTCAGGGCCTCTCCTATTTTGTTTGTTTCTTCCATGCCTGTTGCAGATAAAATAATTGTAGTCATTGAGCGTGATTACATTCAGGCAGTTAGGCAGACACTACTTGCACGAGAAATCGAAACACATATCCTACTAATAAAAAAATACTAATTAACTTCTCAATTAATTTTTGATAGCACACATTGCAATCTACGAATCGCATCCGGGGAGTCTGCTAGGCGTATTCAATTGGAATCAATTTACAGAATGACACCACTTTGGAGATACGCGCCGTCAAACACGCTGTAAGAATGTACTGTTGGCCCACTTAATTTCATAACAAAACGCCTTTTTTTATGCATTGAAGCACGAAAGTAACTGGAAGGCCCATGTATTTTGTCCCACACTTTACTTTAGGAAATAATATCTCGAAACTGATGTCATCCTGGAAATTCATTTCAAGTGGGTATACTTATTGTATATTCAACGCCTAGGATTCTTAAATTACAATATATGCCATAACGTAATCAATTAAGAAGTGGATGTTTGTAAATTATTTGAATATGTCTTTCGATTTATCGTGCTTGTAATGTCCGCCTCTTGGAATAGTCCAGCTCAAGGACAAGTATTATGCTATCTGCCACAAGAATTTCCGCAAAACTCAATATGACCATCCCATATACGTAACCTATATCGTTTTGCCGTTTCGTTTATTCTTAGAACAGCTACAAAGTTAGGAGAAAGCTCTGTTTTTCTTAGTGTTCCTTTGGAAAGCTTTCGTGCGCGCCGTGCTCACACCGGTTACGGTCGTCAACGTATTGTCACTTAATGAGTCAACGACTTCTTTATATCTGTGCTCAAAGAGCACACGCTAATAAACCGTTTGTGTCAATGTGCACGTGTTTGTGTTTGTGTGTGTGCGTGCATGTGTATCAGGCATCGGGCTGACGCTCTTTTGTCAGGAAGAATAATGCCACTTGGTTAAACAGGTCACTCTATATTGCATCTGTAATTGAGGAAGGAGACGGGGACTCAGCAGAATGCGCGTCGACTAGTGCCGCACTAACGCCTCTTAGTACGCACCATGTTACTTGTATACTCCAACGGACACTCATATAAGCAGCACCGGGAAACTTCCGGTTCGCTCCAAATAGTGGTAAACGTTACCGGGAAGGGTGCCGTTCTATGCAGAACAGTATAGTTCGAACCCCTGCGTAAGGCGCTGGTAAATAGCCGACACTCGGATACACACGATATGCGATAGTCCGTAAGCAGGCTTTCCCACAGAGTGCACTTTCCCTAACCAAGATGGCCGCGTTGCTTTAGTAACGTCGTTAAAGATGACAAACAAATGCATTTTGAAAACTTGGGCGATGCGGAGAACGGACGGTGGCAGAAATGATGTCACTTTCCCACATGTTGATACTTCAATTACGATTCTAACACGAGAGCTTGGCTTCGTAAAAGTAAGTGTGTGGAGCAGCGCACTTGCAGGTATTGCATATTTATTATTTATTTATTATCTATTACATACTGCAGACCAATCTGGTATAAGCAGGACGGACAATACAATTTACAGAATATCTGTTTTACACAAAAGGAGAACAACAACAGGAAAAGAAACATGATAGTACCAGAGGAAAGAACACAAACAGACATAATCATCTAGTCATATAGTGCGTCATAAGGTTCTGTTAGGCTATTCCAGTCGGACACAGAACGCGGAAAAAAGGAAAACTTATAAATGTCTGTTCTGGCAAAGTAAGGGGTTAGAAAGTGTGTTTGGTAATGTCGCGTAGGTCTTGTGGCTAAAGGGGAAAGAAACTGTCTGATCAATAGCCATTTTACCGTTAGGAAGTAAGATTTAAAAATTCAAACGACATTTTTTTCTTCTCGATTCAAGTAGCTCAATGTTGTTAGCTTTCATGAGCTCAGAAGAAGAATCAGTATACTTGAATTTGGAATACATAAACCTGACAGCTTATCGCTGAATCCTTTCTAACTTCTTAATGTTAAGCTTGGTATAAGGATCTCAAACAATAGAGCAATATTCAAGCTTAGGTCGAATGAATGTTAATTAGCTAAGAAGTTTGACTTTAGGAAGAGAATTACGAAGTTTATGCCTTAAGTAACAAAGTTTGCGGAAAGCTGAAGAGCAAATGTTATCAATGTGCAGATTCCAAGAGAGGTTATTAGTGATTGTCACTCCTAGGTACTTGTAACTGCTAACCTGTTTCGAAGGAAGAGATGTCAGGTTATAAATATATTTGAAAGGAGTTTTCTTAAGCGTTACAAAAAGATAAACAGTTTCATCGGTATTGACAGTCATGTCAAAATCTGTGTACCACTTAGATACATTAATGAGATTAGGATTCAACTCAACCTGATCATGTACTCCTCTGATTTCACGAAATAAGACAACATCATCTGAAAATAACCTAATTTGAGTTCCAGGAGTAATTACGGAGACAATGTCATTTATATATAAAAGAAACATCAAAGGTCCGAGAACACTTCCTTGAGGCACACCTGATGTTACAGGAAGACTGCAGGAATCAAAACTGTCAATTGAAACAAACTGCGTTAGGTTATGTAAGTAATCGGAAACCCAAGAGACCAAAATGTCGGGAAGGTTATTATTTATGAGTTTATTGAGCAATTTATTATGAATAATTCTGTCAAATGCTTTACTAAAATCTAAGAATATAGCGTCAATTTGTCCACAATTATCTATGAATGCTGCGAATGAATGTACTACCGTGACCAATTGTGTTGCAGTAGAGAAATTTCTTCTAAATCTGTGTTGAAAGCTTGAAAGTATAGAGTTTTCCTCAAGAAATTGAGTGATGTGTTTCGCTACAACGTGTTCCAATAATTTACAAGAAGAAGATGTTAAGAATATTGGGCAATAATTTTCTAATAACAAACGGTCACCTTTTTTATAGACGGGTATAACTTGAGCTGTCTTTATATCCTTACGTTCCCACGCTCCATCGTTGTAACGAAGTTCTGCCATGCGTGTCCTGTCTCCTTTCGAGGTGATTAAGGACACGACTAATGACAGCAACTGAGTGATATGCCACGCTTTGCAGTTACCCTGTGCGTACAACGATGGGTTTACGTCTACACATGTATATTGGTGTCATGCGTTGATAAACCCTCGGTTGGAAGTTCAGAGCCCACGGCTTTCGCTTAGTTGTGCCACACCCACCCCCCTTTTATTTTTGCCGCGCTAGAGTTACTAACCGTGCATCGAGGGTATCGTCGGCCTGCGTGCAACCGACGTCGACCGTGCAAGGCGCGTTCTTAAAAGCGCGGTGCCGTCTTCTCCTGAGGGGAGCCACAATGGCCGTTTATCAGCGTGCGCTCGAAACAGGATGATGTCGTGCCGAGAGTAATATACACTCCGAGCCGCTCTGCGCGCGACGCTGTCCACGCACATACACGCGTGCACAGCAGCGCGAGGTGAGATCGTGCAACCGTGAACTGCGACACTCGAGTGCCACTGCTGTATTGTCCGTCTCGAAGGCGCACGTGACACCGTGGCGTGAAGCGACGGTCGCCGCGGCTGCGATTTCGCGACGCATGCGACGCACGGCCGCGCGTCGCGATAGCCGCTTGTCACGCGATCCCGCGGCGACACACACGGCGACGACGCTGGTCGCCGGCGCGAGACACGTATATGCGTTACAGAGCCTGCTCTGTCGGGGCTGCGTGGCTGTCATGAGTGCAGAATAAAAAAAAAAGCGAAATAAGTGTTCAAGGAAAGCGAGAGCGAAGCCACATCCTGTTTCTGGCACGTGCACGAACGCGCAAACAGGGGATGTGTGTGCATAATGCAGGAGGACTTCTTTTGGCGTCGGGGCACTTTCATTCGAGACGCCTCCGTGGACAAGCCGAGGCCGGCGACGCTAACGAGGACGTCCGAAGGCAAGACGTTTCTTTTAGAAATGAATCGTTGGTTTGGAAAGCATTTCTTCTGAAGTCCGTGCGTGCAGGTTAGGCACGGGTACATTTTTAAATCTGAATAATAGAAGAGATTTATCATGTATAATGGCGACGACTACTTCTTTCGGCGTAATAGCAATAATAATAATAATAATATTATCGTAAAGTACTTCTCAACTTATCTCGAATTTTTCTATTCTTAGAGGAGCAATGAACAATAATAGCAGCAGCAATGCATCGTTAATTTGATCGTCAGTATCCGTAGTTCACAACTGTATAGTAAATGCGTATACAAAACGACCGTACCAATTAAGATACTACGGAACTACGAATGACTTTTTGTTCTATCGCAAGTTTACGAATTGGGCCTGCAGCTGTTTTCACATGTTAGAGGAAGATAACAAATGCATGAAATGTGGATGAAAGGGAAAACACGAAAGCGCCTGCGTTTGCTTCTCAAATTTTTTGCCCCCATACCTTGAATCGGTGGTATTTTCTTCTGAGATCGGTTCTAACACTGCTTCGCCATTTTCAAATGTATAATGACAAAAGAGTACGCATTCGATTGAGCTCTACCTTAAGCTGTAGGCTTTTTTTTTTAAGCCTTAAGTTCATGAGGTATGTAGACGCGGCTACGGCTGCGACCTGGGGTATGGATTCTAAGTCACAGTAATATAAATACTAGAGGTATGGTTCCTAGTCATCGGTAAGGATGTAACACGAGCTTGAACATCGAATTTAATGACGTCGGTTAATAGACACCTTGGGAAACCGACGATTATAGAGAATCAGCACATTGGTTCTTCTGTCGATATTGGCATTTGCCTCTTTTTACCACTTCTTTAGTTTCGCATAACTGAGTGCTGAAACATGAGCAGAAACGTACTCAGCGATGAAGCATTTAAGTCATTCAGCCTCTGAATTATCAGCTCCGAAAAACAGCTGTTGAAACTACCTTTCCTGGTTCATTGCGAGGAAAGGCGAGGAAAGAAGTCTTCTAAGCGGTGTTCAGGATTTTCACGGCTAAACAAACACATCAGAATAGAAAAGGCGCAGAGGGACCACGTCAAGACCACGGAGAAACCAAAACTTATACTGGGGTATATAATAGCGTTGTGCATGGCCTACACAGTTCTCTCATCATCTAGTACATAAAAGTAATAATGGACATAAAACAATGTTTGCTGTATTGTGCACATAGTGTGCAAATGACACAATGCGTGCATTTTTCTCACGTCTTGTACACGGTTTCCCTCTCTCTCTACCTCTCTGTGCACCTCCATTTTCAAGCATCGAGAAAAGCTTCGAAGTGTCGTCACATTGTAGTGCCCAACCAAATTATCCATCTACAATAATTATTCTCCCTTGCTAAGCCAAACTCCTCCATTAAAATTCTGCGCCCAAACAGTGTCGCCTACGATACGAGTGTGACGTCAGCGACTTCCCTGTATGTGCGCTTACTCGTGCTCTTTGTATGTGCCAGCAGTCCACTGAAGTTTCAATACTGGGTGCTCGCTTGTTTTCCAACGCAATACAATCCATCATTTATAAGCTGGCAATTAACTGGCCTCGGACAGACGTTCCCATAGTCTACGATGCCACGAGAAGCTGCAATGCGGGAATTTAGAGCTGACGTCGCCCCTCGTCACGCTGTCTCCTTACATTCCAAGCGTTCAATCTCGGTAAACGTCGCCTGTCTGGTATTGCCGGCTTGTATTCCATCAGCGGAGCTTAGCCGCTCGCTTACACTCCTCTCTTATAAGAGAGCCGCGACAACTATTGAGTGGCAACCCAGTGACGTCATGGAGATGTCGGCCACTAGAAGACGGCAGGTTGCGCAAAACGAACGGCCTGTCGACTGCTTTCTGTGGAGAAAGAAAAAAGAAAAAGAAAAGCAAATCCCCCATTCACCGCATACGCTTTCGCCACAGTGCGCCACGACAAGCGGGAACGGTGCTGGCGTCCAGGCCTTAGGGCAGCACGAAAGGCACTCACTACCGCACCACCAGTTGCTCGGCCAGCAAGCAAAAACGAGGAGGGAGAGGGACGAGGAGGTCTGGCGAGGAGGAGGCGTGTCTGCACGGTCGTCGTTCGTAGCCGGGGCCGTTGGCGGTAAGGCACGGCCACGAATCCCAGCTCGTTTTTAATGGGTGCCGCCGTCATGGCTGCAGCGGGCGGCAGCAGCAGCGGCAGCTTGGGTGTGCTCGCCCGAGCGGCTTCATTTCTCAGGGGCCACTCCCAACAACCCCTCTCTTGTCGAGCACCGAGAAGACGCGAACGAAGCGCGCCAGAGACGGACGCGCACGCCTAATGAAGAGAAGCCCCCCTTCGCCCCCACTAGCTCCCTCTGCAGCGCTTGTGCGGACCATCTTCGCGCGGACGTGCTCCACGGCTCGAGCAAGCGAGATCGCACCGCCTGCGAGGCACGCACGAAAGAGAATGAGTGGACAGCGGTGACCATGTGTGCGCGCGTGTGCCGTACACACGCGGGCTGCGGTGTATATGGTGCGCCCGGCTTCGGCGAGGAAGGGGGGAGGGGGGCATTCATTGTCATTATTATTATTATTTCTTTTTCGAGCTCTGCGCGTAGAGGAGGAGGGGGCGCCACGCTCCATCACACCGTTGCGCCACACACACAAACGCGCAATGTCACGCTGCTCTCGCGTGCGGAATTAATGGGAGAGCGTTACCCTTCGGGTGTAACTACGCCCGCGACATCTTGCCGTCGCGCCATCTTAGGAGACTCGGTCTTCAGTCTCCTCTCTGCGATTATAAAGCCTCCTCTTTCTCTCTCCCACACTTAAGAACTACATAACTACGCGTGTTACCTTTTGGGCGCAGTTTCTGTTCCCCTCATCCCCAACACAGCTGTAATGTATTTTTCTGTGTGCGGTGAAAGAAGTGTGTGCTATACCGAAGAGGCACGATGTGGCCCATAAGACGTCAGAGCGAATCAGGCGAACAAACGCTTAGAACGATTTAAGCCCAACACGCCGTCCCTTATTCTCAGAATTTGGAGTACGCTTAAGCTTCGCCTCCGGGGCCCGAGCCCCCTCCGGAGTTTTCAGGAGGGGGCAGAGCACCCCCTCCCTCCCCAGCGATGATTCCAAGGCCTGCACCTCCTTCCCCTCCCGCTCACGCACAGTTAAAATGTCAATACCAGAGTTTTGTCACCCGCATGACTTGAGGTTCCTTTTGACTAGCCTCAACCTTCTCACTTAAAATTTTATTGTGGCTAGTAGCTAACTGCATCATTGTTGGCACGGACGTGCACGGATTTTAATTCATACTCACCCTTTACTTTTGCAAATTCTCACAATAGGAGGACAAACACATTAAAAACACTAGCGGCGGCTGCCTCATTCATACTTTTTCACTTCGACGTTCTTAAAAATTTCAACTGTAAGCACCATGCACGTACGCAATACATTTAAATATACAACACAGGATAAAGTTTACTATATATTTGAAATACAAGAAAGCAGCCAATTAAAAACTATTTCTTAAGGTATATGGATAGCACATGCCTAGAGAATGAATATGTTGTTGTGTGCTCACCTGGCTTCAAATTGCTTTGCGTGCTTTTCTGACCCTGTAAAAAACCTGCAGACATCAGCGACCCCTTCGACAGAGTGTTCTATCAATGGCGTGTGAAATGCACGCTAATAACATGTGTCTCAGTATTGCTTCTCTTTCCAGTAAGCCATGCTAACGACTCATGAGAAGAAAAGAACTCTTCTAATAATTTACACACTTATTAGGGATAATAATAATAATATTTGGGGTTTTACGTGCCAAAACCACTTTTCTGATTATGAGGCACGCCGTAGTGGAGGACTCCGGAAATTTTGACCACCTGGGGTTCTTTAACGTGCACCTAAATCTAAGCACACGGGTGTTTTCGCATTTCGCCCCCATCGAAATGCGGCCGCCGTGGCCGGGATTCGATCCCGTGACCTCGTGCTCAGCAGCCCAACACCATAGCCACTGAGCAACCACGGTGGGTATTTATTAGGGATGGAAACATCATTTGGACGCAGAGGTCATAAATATATACAGGGCGCCCCAATTAACTATCTTTCCACCAGATTTAAAAAAATAAAGAGCAATTGCGTTACTCAAAGAAAATCTGTTGCATATTGCTTCCAGTACAGTGGAGTAGCTGCCAGTATTTTTTTCATTACTGAGGTTTAAATAGGTAATTGTAATTAATTATCTAATTATCAAAGGCAGTGAGGCATTTATGGGCACATCCAAGGCACATCCAAGTGCGGTACCTTCAGCGACGTACTAATTACGTGCTTCTTGAGTTGGTAGAAACACTGGAAAAGAGGTTTGTTTGAGTTTTCGCGTAACAGAATTATGTTTTCTCGTACATTCAAATTAAAATCCGACGCTATCATGTCTGTAGGTTGTGTGTAAGCCGCACTTTACGATTCTTCTACGTATTTTGCCTGAGAAATTCAATTAGTTCAGTAATTTCCTTGCGCCACATGGTGCTCCTGGGTATGGATGGTTCTCACCGAATTGGCGTGTCCGACACTGGACGCCGGACGCCGACGCCGGGTTTTTTGACACGGGTCCCAATTTAAGTATAACCCTTTTCGTAAGCCTCCAAGTTTCTGCTCCGTACGTGAGTACTGACTGTGAATGACATGACTATGATTTTTATTTTCTCTCCTTATCTATTCGTCCTCTTCCCCAGCTCACGTCCTTGGTTAACCTGCCTACCTATCCCTCTTAGTTCATCTCTTACTCTGTAAAGTCAGTGATCTTTTGCTTTACTACAGCGCAAGTAAATGAACCCGAAGGGAACAGAGACGATATGCTGGGATACGCGTATGTAGAGGGAAAAAGAGAAGGAAAAGATGAGTGTGGCAGCACTACGGACTAATTAATCGATACTACAGTCGTTAAAAAGAAAAAAAGAAAGGCCTTGTTTATAGGGTGCAAATTACACGTAACTTGAAAGACACCACAGACGCATCGCTGAAGAAATAATTTAAAGCGAACGGGGAATGGGACAGGGGGTGACCATGGGTTTCTCTTTCACGACATTCAAGTATATTATATTTCAAGATTCACGCGCACCCAACAACTAATGTGCGAAGAGCTGCACAAGTATACGTACGCCCCTACTGTGCCCGGCTCGTTACACTGTTTGTCACATAAGTAGCGAACTTTCAGAAAATAAACAAGGATGCAGTCATGCGAAAGTTAACGAGACGGCGAAATGTTATTGTTGAAGGAAAAACTACGAGTTTGGTAACTCGAAATAAGAAAAAATAAAAACCTCCCATACTTTCGCAGATCTGCTCACGCCTGCATCATAAAGCCCTTTTCCAAATTCGTACGCACCGAGGTTTCAACGAGCGAAATAAGTAAGTCATCGAACGCTGAGATTTACAAACGCCGACCACACGAGAGTAAGCGAACACCTCGCTTGTTAACTCGGTGAATAAAGCATGGCTCTTAACAAAGCCATTCTCGACCGGCGCAACTAAATAGGCCGGAAGGAACCTCGTCGAAGTGTAGTATATAGTCTCTGCCTTATATACATATACGCACGCTCAAACCCTCGACTTGAATGAACGGGCACGAAGCGGATGAACAAGCAATCGCGTGCGTGTGTGCACTAAGCAGGGAGGACGAGAGGGGGGGGAAGGGGGGAGGGGGGGAGGTCGTCAATAGCGCGGTATTTACGCGTACCGAGCGGCATCTGAGCAATGGGCTCCCATTAGCGCGCCCAGCACGGGCTCGTACAAAACGCACCACCCGCTTCTAGATATACTACATGGCGCGCAACTGTGCTCGTTCGAGAAGCGCTCCCCTGGACCGTGCTGGTGGTATTGGTGGCGGTGCGTAATGGCT
Organism: Dermacentor variabilis; assembly: GCF_050947875.1. NCBI lineage: Eukaryota > Metazoa > Arthropoda > Arachnida > Ixodida > Ixodidae > Dermacentor > Dermacentor variabilis. Next base: position 24,604,170 of record NC_134570.1, on the reverse strand, counting down.
GCCAATCGCTCGGCGAAGGTGTGTCCCGGCATTTTCGCCGGACCCAGCGCTATACTTTCCGTTCGTGTCTTCTTGCGTCCGCAGGAAGAAGCAGAAGAAGAAGCCTTTCGCTCGTGCTCCGTCTTTCTCGGCACTTTTACTCTTTGCTCATTATACGCCACTCCGGTCCCTGTATAAGCTTGCTCGGATAAATGCGACCTGCTTGCTATGCAGGCGTGCCGTTGCACTTGATCGAGGGCCCGTGAAAATTTTGCATGCGTTCGTTGCCGTTCGAGTAAGCGAAGACGAGGTCGGGGAACGTCGTGCGGATTGCGTGACCCTTAAGGGTGGGAACGAATGCCCGTCGTATTTGTGATGGTGACATCTCGAACTACTTTATTTGTTCCAGCCATGCAGTGTCCCAAGCGGCATACGAAATGCATATACGATGCACTTTCCTTTTAAATCCCAGTACATTAAAAAAATTTGTTATGCGGCCGACAATTCTTTCGTTGTGAACATTGCCGGTCATCGCTCGGTTTCGTGAGCTACAGGAATTCAGAGTTCATTGAGAAGTGTCGCCGATATATCGGCACGTTAAATGCTCTTCGAAGCCACCAGCGTATATTTATGACATTGGTAATCGTTAGCGTGTTATTGGGCAAGCATTTATACTGGTGCAAGCAGCTAGCGACAAAATTGGAGAAAATAAAGGATACTGTATTCAGAACGTATACATTGAAAACGATAAGCACGGTTTCATGTAATAGAAGCGGTAGATATGTCCTTGCTTCTGTTGCAGCACAGCCAACACGCGAGGGTGACGTCACATTTAATTTTACTCGCGCGAGCACATTTCAGCATACAGGGAGCCCTTCGTTAAAGGTGCGCGCGTCAACGTCAATAATGGAGTGAGCACGCGCTCACAATTAGCCTAAGGTTTCGATAAGCATTACTAGGAATGTTATCACTGTAATTATACCAAACTACTATAAGGATAATTTCTCGCCCAGTACGCAGGCGTGCATAATTCACTGCGCGTGAGTTGAATTTGTCTGGACTCGCGAGAAAAACCGGCCATTCTGACTACTTACCAAGAAACCACTTCTTGGAATAAGATGAAGTATGTGCACGCACATAGACATTATACAGATAGCGCAACGTTCGCAGCAAACGCACGCTACACTGTGTCTCTCCTCTTGACACGTCGGTGCACGGTTTCTCTCACTAACGAGCAAGCAAGCATAATCGCTGTATAGTTAGTTACCAACGGTTTCGCACCGTCGTCACCAATTTCCGATTGCGCCGGCGCAAACTTGCCTAACTAAAACCTTGCCCACACTTACGGCCACGCGCACGCCCGCACCGTCCTTGTTATGCGACTAGCAATATAGGAAGCTGTGGACTATAATATATCGCAGTGGGCCGGAGCACAGAAGAGTATGTGCGGCTGTCTGATAACCGCAACGAAGGCTGGTGCTGGTCTGATTGATGCTGTGCAATGCAACTTGAGTTCGAAACGTGCGGTTATACACCCTTCCAGTGGGCACGGCAAAGAGATCCGGTGTTTTTATTTAGCTATTTGTTTTAAGGAATGCATACAAGTTAAAGCTAGAGGAAAACACACATGCAAGTGGCAGAGCTTCTCTTAGAGAAATGAGAGTTTCAGGAAACGTTGGGAAATCACAGACTAAGTACTCAGCGCGCACGCACGCAAACAAACGCAGATATCCCTGCCTACCCCCCCCCCCCCCCCCATCCCCGCAAGCACACAAATACACACATATACGCACCCACGCACGCACGCAGTCAAGAGAAAGTCGTATGCCTCACTCGCGTCTGAGAGTGCATTTGTTATGTTCGGGCTTTCTGTGCTGCCATCGTTTTCACCTGTAATTTTAATATTCGCTCCGTTCGGTGAGGAAGCTGCCCTTTTCAGCAGCGTTACTCCAGATCAGCCACGCTTGTTGGCGGAGGGATGTAGAGGTTGAACGTCCTCCCCGCTTTGCGCTGGCCGGAGCTTTAGCTTCCGCTGCAATGCACGCAATTATCGAGACGGGGGTGTAGCTGCCTCGCTTAGCGGCCATCGCCGCCGCTGCTGCTGCTGCCATGTCCGTGGCCTGGACGCGAGGCCGCTGCCGCTCCCAAGTAGCGCGCGCGCGCGCACTGGTGAAAAAACACGGCCCGGGAGGAGCGGCGCGCGAATACCAATGCGGCCGCGGCGTCCTCCCGGGGCCCCTTTTGTTCCCGGCCATGGGACGACGGCGCGGCCGCGGCTGCCACACCTTGGCAGCGGTGGCTGCGCTGTGTCCGGGCGGTCGCCGGCATAAATCATGGTTCCCATTAAACGATTCAATTATATACCTTTTGCGAGCCGACTACGCAGGGAACACATTCGGCCGCGCGCATACACAACTGCGAGCGAGCGAGCGCACACGCGTACGCACCCTCGACAACTTGCCTGCAGCGCTTGCGAAGGTTTGCGCGCCGCAATGTGCAGCGACACAATCACGTTGTGGATGACCGGGGGTCCCTGAGTGCAAATCACTCGTCTATTGCCCTTCCTATGTCCTGTTTTCGCAAGTACCCGTTTATCCTGCCGAACAATGCGTGGTTTGAAAACACCGTGCGGATAGTCTCGCGCAGCGACGGAAGACCAGGTGAGAGGGAAGGTGGCCGGCGACAACCACTTGTTGATCCACTGGAGGACGAGCAGCGAGCTCAGTTGCAATACGTCTTTCTTTCGGCTCTCACTTCCTACGGCGGACTAACCTCTCTCTTTCTCTCTCTCTGAAACACGTCATTCCAGGACGTCGCGCTGACAGCCTCCTGCAGAGCGACAGGCGTCCAAGTGGTGTGGGCGGGCGCGTCCTCTCCCAAGAATTTCGCGAGAAGGACCGGCCCTCGCCCACGAAGAGCACTGCACGGAACTGTGCGGCGGCGGCACGCATACCCGCCGATCCAACGGCGCGCGGCCGCCTCGGCTCGCGACAACGCCTGGCCGCGCGTCGTTATTCACCGCCGGTGCCCATCAGAGGCGGCGGCGGCAGCGCGCGCTCCTTGCGGGTCCATAGCGCACACGCCGCGGCGGCGGGGGCCTGTCAAGGAAGGCCGAGCCCTCTTCCACGGGGACGGCGGTGGGCTCGGTCCTCCGGCCAGGAGGGCGTTGACGCACCCGCCGCCGCCGCGCGCATCGAAATGGGCGGAAGGTGAATGAATCGAGCGCTGCTGCTGCTGTTGTACAGTGTCGCCGCTGCAGGAATCTCCACTCCTTCGCCGGACTTGCTCCTTCCTCACTTTTCTTATTATTTGCGTGTTGTTGCTAGTGGCCAAGTCTCTGCTGTTCTCGTCTTTTCTTCATTCTTCGCGTCGCGGGTTGTTCGGGTGTTCTGGGAAGGCCGGATACGATGACGTCACTGTTGCGTCACTGTTAAATGACGAGGGAGCTAGGTGAACAAGAAATCTCGCTGGATTTGCGAGTGGACTGTGGGTTATGCACGTGAGCACTGCCAAGCCTAGTGAGTCAAGCTCAGTACGTAGTTGGAAAACGGGTATACTTACGTACAAACGGAACGCGAGACCGGAATAGCTCGCTGCTTAGCGTCGTCACCCTTTGTGCGCGGCGTTTCCGAGCTGTACGCGCCTAATGAATCCAGATGAAAAACAGAGCTCCCCTGCTGCCAGCGTAGCGTGCAGCAGGCGCCAAGCTTGCTCTTGCTACAGCGGTTCCTACAGCGTCTACTCAAATTCAAGCCTGAACGTTAGGAGTGTCCGCGTCGTCATTCTGGGCATCTTGTAAAGCGCATACGGGGACGTGCAACATTGTTTATTGGATTTTACCCGTGTTACTGGAATGCGAAAGGCAGTATTGAAGCCCTGACATGCTTCACAGGCTAACATAGATGGTACAATGTTCCCGCAAGGACCACTGGTTCTTTAGGACGGAGGTGTCACGGCGTCTGCCAATGCATGACCTCCTAGATCAGGAGGCGCGCGGACCACGCACCGCCATATCTCGGAGGCTATGCCTAATGTTTCCGAGTAAGGTTTTCTGGCTACATTTAGTGGCACTTACAATCGCTGATGGCGTTGGCTCTAGCTCTAGCTGACTCGTGCACCGTTGACGACGGTATAGGAATAAAGATGTACAGACTCACCGTGTGGTTCCAGTTTCTCACCGATTGCTTTAATAACGCGCAGTCGTTAGCGTTTGCACCCGAAAGTCGGCTCGGTCGTAGCAGTTGCACCCTCTCTCAATTTGAAGAAACCTTTGCGTCAAGACGGTAATAGGAATAAATGTTTTGCATCGACGGACATTTTGTAAGGGAAGTGAGCCATTCCTGGGATACAAAAACATGATCTCATTTTCCTTCAATGCATTGATGCAATGTTCATTCTGTGTAGGTTCACTACAGCCTTTGTAGAAAGATACAGGGCGTCATACTTCCGCTAATCGAAATGTTTTGCAAACCCTTAAACCAAGAGCACGAGATACGGACTTGAAATCCTGCGAGACTAGGGAGCATTTCGAAAACTGCACTTTCCTGCTTTAAATGCAAGTGTTGCAGATAATCACTAAACCCTCGTTTTCCCATATGTTTTCGTGCATAATACGAGATTCTTAGTTTGTTTCTCCGTTGTCCTCGGTGAGCTAAACAAGGCAACTTGTTTATAACTGGCTGAAATTGGGGGCATAGCATGGATAATGTGCAGGTAATATTCGAAATGGGTTGGTTAAATGCGAATTTTCGTGTTGAATATGTACGCAAGTGGTTCATAGCGTTATTAGTCTATTTTACAAGCGGCGTAAAACTTAGACGGCTGCGCTGGCACAATTACAACTAGTTAAAACTGAATTTAATGAAATCCGATTTTACGAAGTTCCCAATCTAACGAAGAAATTTCCACTCCCGGCAGGTGCCCATATGGTTCAATGTCGTCATCAACCCGAACTAACGAAGCTAACTTGAGTGAACTCGATTTAGCGAAGTTTATCGTGAAATAAATGAGTAAAAAAAAACGGTGATTTGTTTCTAATTTTGACGCAGACGGGTTTTTCTTCGAGCGTGCGCTCTAAAGCTATCGCGTTAAAATATCTAGGCGCCATGGTTGCGACCCTAGCTTTATTTTGACGAGGCTGCGCGCAGCATCCATACAAGGAACAGCGGACTCAACAACGCCACGGTATACGGGCGACGGTGGTTGGTTTCGCTATTTCATGGTTTATGCGACAGATGGCTGGATTAGCGGCAAATACAATGCCGCGGTAGCTTTTGCGTGTCGCAACGTTGTAATTTTAGGTTTCGAAGGACTGAAAAATTCCTTTTAGATTTTACGAACTTCCCGCTTTAACGAAATAATTAGAGCGTGGTCATCACTTCGTTATTTCGAGTTTCAACTGTACAACTGAGGTGAAGTTTTGTAAACAGAAGGGGAACAATACGCCAAGTTTATGCGAAATGCGTGTTGATCAAATACAGCTTAAAAAAAAAACTGCAAGCAAGTACTCGAGAGTATCACGCTGCTGTTATTAACTAGGTTTCCCAATGTCCCAAGAGAACTCTGCGTTTCAGATATTTCATACATTGAAGGAATAGGCAGCATTTTAAGTGCAATGTGTCGCGTAGTTTACTTTTCTGGTCTATTTGGGAGCGTCGCGAATAATTATTGAACCCTCATATTTTTCATTTTTACTTGTTCATGCGTGACATGTTAGGTTTGCCTGGTGTCCTCACTGAACTAAAGGAGGCAGCGTCGTTATTTTCGGTGACTGTATATATAAGGACAAGGTAATATTGTGTGTAGGTAATGTTCAAAATAGATGGGTAATTGGTGATTTCACAATAAAATTACGTATGCAAGCACTGTAGAGTGTTACGATTGTGTCTATAACGAGCGGGGAAGAATTGAGCACGCTGCCCTCCCTGACAGAAATATAAAAGCCATCAAGACCAAATGTGGCGAAAATTAGTGGTACGGTATGGGAACTCTCTGTGCGAAGTGAAATACAGTCATCGTAGAGAGTGCAAAAGAGTACAGTATTTGTAAAAAAAATTCTTATTCAATGTTAAACCTTGTGATATGGCCAGTGTCCCGACAAAGCTGTAGGTTACAACAGGTTCATATTTCGTGGAAAGGGGATAGGGTCCATGGTAATTCATTGTGCGACAAAATGCTTACGTTCCTGGTCCAATTAGAAGCGTTGCAAATAATTACTGAGCCGTCGCTATCTTCCCTCTATTTCCAAGCGTTATAAGGCTTTCCTATGCTTGGCTTCAGCGATGTCTTCGACGAACTAAACAAGACACTTTGTTTATATTTGGCGAAAATAAAGGCCTCGTTATGGGTAATACAGAGGTAAATTTCAAACACAGGGGACTATGATATTTGCATTAACTTACGCATGCAAGCAATCTGGAGCTTTATGAATGTGCTGTACGAACAAAGCAGAATTTATCGCGCTTGCCTGGGAGAACTGTGAGCTCAATCAATATCAAGTCTAGTAGCGGAAATTGAAAGCGGAAGGGGGGGGGGGGGGGAGGATGACACCAAAGTGTTATAGCGAAGTAACATATGTTTTGATGAACTACTGGCTTTCTAAAAATTCTCAACAAGAAATGCTCTAAAGCATTAGATGCGCGCCAAGGTATTAAACGAAATAGTCCTATACGCGCAACGTCTTAAAGTATGCGATATAAATACAGAAAACTGAAACTCTTATCGAACTGTTCGAAAGAAACAGCTTCGCTAGAAATGGGGTTGTAATTCTACAAGGTTGCACACATATGCTGTCTTTTTTTTTTCTTGTGAACTTTGACAATACTATTACCTAAACAGCATTTATGCTGTAGACTGATACACCAATTACAGTTCCTTGTTTAATTGCTAAAATCGTTTATAGCAAATGTGCACTTTTTATGTGCGCTGTACTGCTGCTACTGGGTGGTATCTGGGGCAACTGTGGGGCTCTCGTTGCCGTTTGTCCCTCCATCATATCAACATTTCATATAGTTCCAAGAAATAAATGCCAATTCAAATAATTTTTCGGGCCCCCATAGTTCACACACACACACACACACACACACACACACACACACACACACACACACACACACACACACACACACACATATATATATATATATATATATATATATATATATATATATATATATATATATATATATATATATATATAGAGAGAGAGAGAGAGAGAGAGAGAGAGAGAAAGAGAAAGAGAGAGAGGGGGTCAGATTGTTTGCGGTTTGCCCTCCCTAAAGAAATAGCTGGTACGTAACTGGCTATAGCCTTTGGAGCTTCGCCCAGCAATTTATTTTTCTTTCTTTCTTCCTTACTTTTTTTTTGCTCACGCCTTCTGTAAGCATTGTCAAAGGTACGTGCAGGGTATCTCCTGCAAGACACGTCTACTTGAGTGGCATGCACAGACAATTGTGCAGTGACATGGCGTGACCTTTATCGCACAGACGGAGGAGTCACGTGTGTTCCGTGCGTATATACTGCATCCGCTATACCGCAGGCGTTCCGGAACGGAAACAGAGCCAGTTTTCGCACAGAAATCGGACGACGGCACGATGCCTGTTCGGTTCGCGGACCTGTGCGCAAACGTAGCTGGCGGTGCATGACGGTCGACGTGAAGGAAGGATAGAGGCCCGTGTAACCACGTCAACGCCTGCGGCGCGGACAGCCGTCGAATCCCTCGGCGGGTTTTCTTGTCTTCAACTGCGAGCACGGGCTTCTTTCACGCTCGCTCGCGGACCACGCGACGACAGCGTATATAGGGTCGGCCGCGATCGAGACGTAAAACTCGGTTCGGCAAGAACTGTGCAGCATTGTGGGAGGCCCATGGAGAAATAAACCAATCAGTCTTCGATGTTGTAAAGATGCGCGCAGAAAACGAACGTCAATGACTGGCTGGTGTACCTTAACTGTAGTGCGTGTAGATCACGTGACTGTCGTAATTGACCAGGGCGACAGCTGACCATAAGTTGTCCTCATGAGCTATTGTGGCAATGCGGCTCCTGAACTGCGGACTAAAGCTTAATGAACCAGAGGACGTGGTACCGATGCGCCCTGATGATGTTTTTTGCTAGTCATAATCACGCGAAGCCAAAAAATAATGAAGTCAAGGCAAGCATAGGGGATGTTAACTGTGGTCTTAAATTATATGTGGAAATACAGAAAGAAAATGGCAACGAAAGTGGTCGAAAAGTCAACTTGGCACCGGTGGGAGCCATACCAACACATTCCGCATTACTCGTATGAGGACCCATACCAGTCAAGCAGTACGGCGGCGATTGCTCCTCGTCCACTTTCTTGGCATACCTGTAATCTGTCCTTGGGAGTGTTAGCCAGCGCCACACATAGCCGTGGTGACGGAGCTCGGTCATTCACAATAACACTGCACCGTTTTAGTGGGACAGGGTGTAGATACGCGAGCGCCCGAGCTCCAGCAGAGACAGTTGAAGAACTAGCGGCAGCGGCGGCGGCTGCGAAAATTCTTCGCGGCTGTCATGGCGCACGGCGCCATCAGCAGAAGCGGGCGTCATCGGGCATTTCTCGGTCGAGACGCGCCGAGACGCGCCACCAGTGCCGTGCGCGGACGGACAGGTCCGCGGCGGGGGAGGTGTCACTTGGCCGGGCTTCATTTGCAAGTTGATTGAAATGGCTCGCGTATATACATGGGAGCACGGCGGCGCGCGCTCGCAAGCCCCACCGATTGCACCCACACGACGCGCTGCCAGGCCTGACGCTATGTGCTCGCCAGTGACCCCGGTTCGGTGACCCCTGCCGGTCGCCGCAGCGGCTCGATCGCGTCGGCGGCGTGAAAGCGTGCGAAGGAGCGCCGACCAACCCATTCAGATTGTCGACGACGACATCGCTGTGGTACCTGTATTCCTTTCTTTTTCCTCGTTTTTTTTTTCTTTATCGCAGCGGGCGTATATGCGTGTATGTTCGACCACCCAGAGAGCCGCACGTCTCCGTGAAGTGAACGCGAACGCGCAGAGACCTGACAGCGGTGTCAGCGGCCATTACGGCGATAACTCTGCGATCGGCGCTGCGGCCACGACTGTGCCCTCTGCTGCACGCGTGACAGTACATGCGACATTATCCTTCTTCATTACCTACAACCACTCTTGCTTCACGAGTTCGCCAGCAGAAGGATTGTCCTGCTCGAGCGAAACCGGGTATACGTATTCACGAAGCAGTTCGAATTCTAGAGCGATTGGTAACGTGGTGGGCAGGACCACTGCATGTGGTTACGAACCTATAGTATAGAGAAGGGGATATGTCAATGGCAAGCAGTTGTTACGTACGTTCGTCTGGACCCGGGTTTAAACATGATATAGTTATCGATGAGCAGAAGCAGAAGAATTGGAATTTGTGATTACCTGTTAGATCGCTACGGGTTTCTGGTTACGTGCTTACCGTAACGTAAAACGAAAAATAAGAAGAACGAGATGACTTTATCACAACCACTGTTTAATTACCGTCATAATTATCTACTTTCCCAGGACATCAGGAAAAAATCATGTCGAGATGAAGTTGTTAAGATAACTTACAGTTGTTTAGTTGCATTCGTTATCTCGCTAAAGCGAGGCTTTATCGCGAATATAAGCAAAAAAGGAAAACATATATAGAAGAAGCAGCAAGAAATAATCATAAAAGAACTAACCGCTATAATTAAAAAAAGAAACAATTCTCTTTTGTATTTAAGGAAGTATTTCTATCTACGAATAGTATGTTCACAAAAGCTCATACCCCTAGACAAATATTTGAGCACGGTAATCGCTAAACGAAAGAAATACCGAAAGAAAGATGAGAAGAAGAAGCAGAAGAAGCAGACATCGATCAGCGAATTGCACCGAGGTATAAAAGAACAGTGAAGTACCACGTGTCTCTGCAACGACTGTATCAGATTATTAAAGGAAGGGGAAGGCAATTACGAGACAAAATGATAATTTCTGCTATCCAGGCTCGATAACGGTTAATAACGGATAACGATAACGGATAATAGCAGAGCATTCGCTTTGCTATTCGAAGCTCACCTATTCGTCACTAATGTCAGCAAGCGACCTATGGTATTGATTCCACCACGTGATACGTGTAGTTGGCGTATGTCGAATGGAGGAAAATACTCAGAGAAAATGGCAGTGGTAAATAAAAAAAACTGCATCAACTGTAACTAACTACTACATTTTCTATTTAAAACTTGCTACACTCGCACTTATCTTGTCGTAGTAAATAAAACTACCCTGCCCGAACGGCGAACAAAATCTTTAGCAACTCCATCTATTAACGTCACGATTAAGCTACAACCGAAAAGAAAATCATAATAGTGATTTAAAAAAAAAGAAGAAGAAAGCCATAACCCTTATCCACCTTTAGCTCTTGCTACAAAAAGAAATCAACGAAGCCTTTGCAACGCCATTCAGATAGTCGCGAAATCGCGAGTGGGGGTAATTACCCGTCTGACTACCCTCATTCATAACTGGGGCCGTGAAATTGATCTATTAACTTGCCGATTAATGGACTAATGCGCGTTTACCCTCGACTAATTTCATGATCGATTAAGCTGTCTGGAAACAAGCTCCCTGCATGGCTCTTTATCATTATTTTTTTCCCCTGTTTGGTAGACTTCGCTGTATGTTTATGCACAGCTGGGCGCACAGTTGACCGCGGCGTTACGAGTGTGAGGAATATGCACTTTTGTGTCACCTGTCAGCACATTCGAAAAAATAAAACAATAATGGCGTACGAACTAGGCGCTGATAAAAGGTAAACGCTGAGAGAACATGAAGTTAGAAACGTATGGATGTTAAACGAAAAAGTGCCCGGTTGGCTACCCTACATAGGAGAAGGGGAAGGTGGAAATAGAAATATTAAAGAGTGAGAGAAAGCTTCCTGAACACATGCGCGCGCGCGCACGGGTGACCATCCCGTGATCAGGGAGCTGGAATGTGCATACACGCAGAGCGGGCATTCTTTCCAGGTCATTTCAAAGGCACTAACAAATGGCACGGCTGCTGAAGAGAGTTTTTCGCTACAGCAGAACGCCCACCCAATAAAGACATCTACAATACCCCGGTGACACGGGTACTTTGATCGCGATCTGCAGAGCACCGTATGACAGGAGTGTAAGTCGCAGTGTTTAGGTATCCAAGTCTATATATGTTGCGGAATATATCCGGTTCGCCAAAGACTACACTGACAATTAAATGCGGGCGTTCGCACTAGTCAAAAGCATCCCTCTATAACAGTCGCTCTTTACCAGTGATCCACTCAACGGTGCACCCACTGGATGCGTAAGGAAGATATACACTGTAAATATGACGAAGTTCTGGACTCGTTTGTTTCTCCAAGGTAGGCTTCCATAACATGTCGCCATGAATGATGCCGTCGTAGAAAGGTGCGATGGAACAGAAGCACATTGTCGCATGGTATATCGATAGCAACTGCAGGAGCAGCAAGCTTACTGCGCGGCGTGTATACTGTGTGTAAACTGACAGCTAGAGTGGCGATGGCAAGCACGTATAGCTGACGGTAATGTTTTTCTTTCTTTGTTTCCCACTTTGTTTTGTTGCGTTCGACGCGGGCTTGATTCCTCTACGAGAAAATGTCCCTTGCTCGACTTTGTAAAGCATTTTTATTTGCCTTTCACATAACCTGCTTCCCTCACATCATTCACCCTGGACATGGCACAAACAGAAACAAAGAGAGAAAGAAAGAAAGGAAGAAAATGGGGATGGGGTACCATTTAAATTCGGAAAATGCCATCTCAAGCACTCATTCCCGTCCGCTTCACCTGGCCCACTCGGTGCCGCAAGCCCGCTTCATTTCTACGAGTAATCTCGTCACGTAAACAAAAGACATTCAGGATAACACGAACATTGGTTGGTCTCGACTACTATTGTGCAAACTCTCTCTCTCTCTCTCTCTCTCTCTCTTTTACGCAGTAATAGCCCCTGCACTAAATACCGCTAACGTAATTACCACGCCACCGATTTTCTTGTTCCTGCGAAAATATAGAGGGACGGGTGAATAAGTACAAAAGTATTGAATAAAGGGAAAATGAGACATCCACCCGTTCGTAGCAATTGCTACAAAGGAAACCCATACGGGTTCCTCGAAAGAAAAGCCTCATAGTTGAAGAAAAATTCGTCCTGGTCCGGGACTCGAACCCGGGACCACCGCCTTTCCGGGGCAGCCGCTCTACCATCTGAGCTAACCAGGCGGCTAGCGGATGGCAGAGCGAAGTCGAATTTGTCGACAAACGAAGCAAAGGCAAGAGTTTGACGTACTAGTTCTGCGGAAACTTCTCTCCACCTTGCGGGTTTCCGCAGAACTAGTACGTCAAGTACAAAAGTATAGAAGATAAAGAAGTGTTGGTCAGGGGCCAATACCACGGTCTGCAATATATTTCGTGGTGAGCTATTCCGGCAGCGCCCACGTGATGGCGCCACCAGTCCGGGCAGCGGTAATGGTGTGCGTAAACTCGCCAGCTGTGGGCAAACGCGACACGTCGCCTTACCAGCTGCTTTCCTCGTCGCGACAACGTACGTTTTCGCCCTGAGCGCCCGGCACTACTGCTGTGTGCGGCAATGCTTTATGACAGCGCAATGCGCGAACCGGCATGGCAGCGCTCGGCTTTGAGATGACGTACGCGCATGCGCCAGTGGGACTGCGCATGTGCGCAGTCGGTACACTTGCATAAATTGCGACACAGGTGCGACTCGCGCTGCACGCACTGTACCTATGAATGCAGTACAATCTCTGCCCACAAAAACCACATTGCCGCTGCCTTCTGTGCCTGCGTTCATGAGAGTCGCTGATATTCAAAGTTCGCCTCCCCTAGGACGTCTCGGAACTGAGCTAACGCAATTGGTTGGCCTATCTAAAAAAAAAAAAAAAAAAAAAAACGATCATGTTCACTTACACTCGTCTTTCTCTCTCAGTTTGCTTGTTATCTTTCTGCGTTCCCCTCCCTCCATAGAGTAGCAAACCAGATTTTTGTTGTGGTTAACCTCAACGCCTTTCCTTTTTTTCAACTTTTTCATAGTTCCTCTTTAACTCGCAACCATTTATTACTTTGGCTATTCTGCGTTCATTATGCTATTCCTCTTTGTCACAGTCATCTGAACTACAGTGAAATATGTTGGGGTCATACGTATAATACTCACACTATTAAGATTCGTTACTTGCAAACCACGCTATACGCCTCATTTCATTTATTCACTATAGACTTATTTGCACCTGTTTACCAACGTCTATATAGAATTATTATTACTCAATTAATCCGTTTTCATCTGGAGCGTTTATATTTCGAGTACGCAGTAGTGATATCACCACAAAATTCATACAGCAGTCTCACCTATTTCCAACATAACGAAATTTGCATATGAATATAGCCTATTATTACCCAGAGTTCTAATTATGGAAAGCAAACAGTGTTCTTCCTCAGCTGTATCTCTTTGGAAGTCATTACCCACTTCTATAAAATCATTCCATACACTTTTATTGTTTTCGTAGTGCTAAAAAAAACAAATTTGTGATGATGGAACTACAATAATACACTTTTCACTTGTGCTGCTGTTATCTAATCCATATCTAATCTCTCTCTCTCTCTCTCTCTCTCTCTCTCTCTCTATATATATATATATATATATATATATATATATATATATATATATATATATATATATATATATATATATATATATATATATATATATATATACATAAGCTTTAATAAATAATGGGTAATCACAGTTGAGTAGTAAATTTAACATCTCCGCTTTTCCTGAGTTGTTTATTTATTCCTTATTTTGACATACTCTTTAGGTACGCTGTCACTGTTATAATGTTGCATTCTCCTTATTGTATAATGTTTCTTATGTCACCTGGAATGGCTGATATGCAATGCACTTAGGCATTTTCTATTAGGAGGTCCCCTTGACGGTTTTTTCCTCGGGACTGCCATATGTAGAACCAGCTCATGTATACTGAACTGTATTGATTACTTCAAATACGTCTAATCGCTAAAGTTGTCAAACCCTATGGCTGTTGGGAAGTGTTGCTGGCACCTACACGCGAATACAAACAGCCCCCCCCCCCTCTCTCTCTCTCTCCCCCTCTCTCTCTCTCTCTCTCTCTCTCTCTCTCTCTCTCTCTATCTATCTATCTATCTATCTATCTATCTATCTATCTATCTATCTATCTATCTATCTGCACTGACAACTATTGCAACGTTTGAAGAAAGTGATACAGCAGGTTTAAAATATCATAACTGCGCATCAAGAACAGAGTTCGACATTTCGTACATGGCACCTTATATTCGTAGAATTTTATGCAGGCAAAATGGACTTCACAAGTTACAGTTAGGATAATTTATACCAATTCTATATTTACAAGATGCCGCAACCGCAACAGTTCAATACCAAACACAATGAATTACATATATGGAAGATGTCGATATTTTCACATAGCTGTCATAGCTGTCATTGAGATAAAACAATTACACTGGACATCTAACTAACGTAGCATACGAAGGCAACTGCAATGCTCCTGGGCCATCGTGATCACGAGACTTGGGCCTCTTCGCTGCTGCCATTCTCGAAAAGCAAAAGCTGCCGAGCTCGCGTGCTGAAGGCTCGATGAGCGGCCGTTGGCGGCCAGTTGCGAGCCGATCGGTCTGCTCCATGGTCCGCTCCCTTCCCTCTCTCTCCGCCGCCGCCGAGGAGGAGGAGCTCGGTGAGGTGGCGCCCCCGCGAGGCTAGTTGCAGCGGCGGCCGCGCGAACAATGCGCGAACTTCGCGAGACGGCGTGCGTCGGAGCATATTCTTGCACAGCGGTAGGACTAAATTAAATTAAATTAATGGTGCCTTACGTCCAAAACTCGAAATCTGGATATGAGAGATCCATTAGCGGGGGACTCCGCGGTTTAAACTTAAACTAAACCCCGGGATTTAACGTGCCAGGCGCTTGTCCCGCTTTTTGTAGTGTTCCCTTCAAAGATGTTGCCGTACTGACTAGCTCCTATTCAAACGTTAATTAACCTTGCCTTTTTGTTTTTCTTTTCTCCGTCAGTCATGCAAGTGCAGTAATGATTTTACGAAATTCAAGTGTGATTCAAGTTTTAGAAACAAGAAATAGCTCATCCAGGTCTTCATAAATTGGCCCGCATACACAATATTTAGATATAATATTTTTACATTGCGTGCGTGCCGGAGGAAAAATATAACGTGAAAGTAACAATACGAATGATATGAACGATACGAACGATACGAACGTAACAATACGATCAACCGTTATAAAATGAACACCAAAACAAATGCGAACATCGGCTACATTCGTGACGACCGTATATTTTTGTGAGACCTTCCTTGGGTCTAGCGCTGACACAGCTGAAGCCAGCATCAATTATTGACGTAAAATTTTTCCATTCACATTTATGTAAAGAAAAGAAAGCACAAATGCGGCACGGAAGTTGAAGTTGCAAAATGCGTCAGTACAGGAGCATGATCGTGCGAATGCAGATGTTCCTGCGCGTCAGGGACGCGTTCGTTCAGTGTCGAGCACAAGCTCAATCACAGTCTCAAACACAGTATCAAGCACAGTCTCAAGCACGGTGCCAAGCACAGCGTCAAGCACAGCGTCAAGCGCCACAGTATATAGGTTCCATGCATTTGCGAAATAGCGCGAAACGACACGGTATGCTTAGTCAACGGTTGAGAAAGTGCATCTGGCTATGCATCTGGCGAGTGTGCGCCGTAACAGTTAAAAGCACTGACTGGGTTCCTGAATTCATATTGACTGCTGCCAAAAAACAACGTGGTCTCACGCAGTACACTTCAGACAATTACAAACAGATTCTTACAGAAACACCAGACTCATGCACGCCGTGTATCCAGACATGTACACTACAAACAGATGCACATTGTGTGGCGAGGTTGCCCCACTTAATCACATGTTATGGGAATGTCAGCACTTAACAAACAAGTCGGGCACCGCCAGCCTCCGCTCGCGCTGGAAGACCGCACTGCTCAGCTCGAACCTGACAGCACAACTCTAGGGTGTCCAGCGAGCCGAGGAAGCCGCTTCGAGACAAGGTCTCGGAACCGCGTCCGCGGCGGGTGCCCAGACCCACTAAATAGACGCCAGACTCAAATCTTATTGATTTGAAAATAAAGTTTACGCTATCTCTCACGCAGACTAGGTCATATATGTAAACCTCTGTTATCTCTTGCCGTACTTAGCGCCTGTCCAGTGTTCTATATCTTTGCCTGTGTGCGCGTTCATTTCCGCGCAGCAATTATTGTGAATCATTACCAACTCAGTCGGCTGCGCCTTGCTGCCACAGCTCCTGGATCTGTTTGGAGGTCTGAACCAGCCGAGTGATTTTTTGTGCTATGAGGAATTAACTGTGCATCGATCTCAGCTGATAAATAGATAAGTAACACTTTAGCTTTGTAGTGCTCCCCTATACGGCGAGCGATTTGTTTTTATAGCCAGCGTACAAAGATATCTGCAGCGAAAGTCCGAGCCGCCGGTCTATACAGACGTGCGCCAGAAGTGCGAAACAACGCGAACGCTTATGGTGACGCAGAGACACTTCGCGTCGAAGACAAAGCCAGAGTTTTTAGGCCATGAGCAAAGTGTCTCTCCAGGGGTGCTACTTGGAACCACGTCAAATCCCACCACATTGTCAAATTTTGTAATGGCGGATATTTGAGCCATGCAGGAAAGCCGTAGCAGTCCTCTCAACCAATCACACTAGACCAGATCGTGAATTCGACAATATGGCGACATTTGTCATAGTACAGAAAAGCACCCCGGAATTAAAACGATCTGGAGCTTAGCAAAATCGAGTTTCCTACAATTACTAGAGAGAACTACGGCACTGCGATCGTGCAGATTTGGATTTGTCTGATCTTCGTGCTTGGGGCTTCAGACGTTCTTGCGGCTTCGTTTATTACGCTTTATCTGAACCTAAATTGGCTTAAATTTCAAAGCAACTCATTTATTGTTTACTGTAGGCAGTAATAAGACTGCAAGCACGCATAATCGCTACTAATTGCAATGGTACCGCTTCTCCATGCGTCCGTGGCGCAGTGTACTCCACGGAGGCATGGACAAGCGAAAGCCCGATATTGAAACCATGGTTTCAATATCGCGCTTCTGTTCTATACGTTCTGTGTTCCAATCCTGTCATCGGACAATATTAATAATGTTTACTTATTTATAACGCCGTACCTTCTCAAAATCCGTCCCTTCGCAAAATCAAGAGGCCATTTAAAGCCAGAAGGATTAAGTTTTGGCAAATCTATGTACTACCCACGCATCACTTTCATGCTGGCTGAGCTGCGCTGCTTGCTGCTGCCGTAGGCACTAGCGCCACAATTCCCTCTAGTAATTGTATAAAACTCTATGCGCACAGCACACGTAGAGAAAATGCAGCGTGCTGCTCTTCAGCGCGACAAATGCGTTCGGGTGTATCCATCCGCGATTGCCAGAAAAGAGGGGATGAAAGAACTTGCACCCGCATTTATTCGTCCAGTTTTGTTTCATTCCTATTTTCTTCCTGCCATCACGCTTTGCTTGTTGCATAGCGCAAAAAAATACCACTCGCGCTTGTCTATAGGCTTCGGCATAGAGTTGGAACATAAGCTATGTTGGGGCTTGAAAAAACAAGTATATATATAAAGAAAGGCCTAGTGCCCTAGGCCGTGCCACTAGTTATAACGGGCTGCTATAGAGCTGGGACAGTCGGAAGCAGTGTCGCTCGGCTGAAGGATGCTCATGGCACCACTGGGATGGTGCAGCCAGATTTGACGGTGTCGAGTACAAGCGCAGTGTCTTCGTTTTCTCTGTCTTCTTGCGCGCCACGTTTGCGCTACACTTCACGTAATGTAATATCAATTAACCGATAAGATCTGTTATTCGATTTTTTTTTCAAGCTACGCAGTCGACATGAGCTCTTTAAATAGTCAGTGATTTGAAATTGACAAACTCGTGTGACTTGAGCTTCTCCGAACCTCGTTCTGTTAACCTTAGTGGTTGATCTAAATCAATAAATAATTTTACACAGTAAGCTACACTATTCAAAAATATATATTTTCTGGTAGAAAGCGCCATTAAGCACGGTGTGCAGTATAGGTAATAGCCAATTACACGTCCCCTGAGATTTCGGACGCAATGCCAGTCACCATCCCTGCTGCATGTTACTCGTATGTTACGTACGGTTGAAGTGTACGTCTTTGGAAACGGCTTGAGCCTGGCTCATGCATCTGGCGCGCCGAAGAGCTTCAGAATTTCACCTTTGTCGCCGATTATCCGAAGTTCCGAACCACCGCTTGGTGAATGAATTTGCTCGCTTAAAGAGGCACAAATGTTGCAGCAGTTACTGAGCAGTGTACAATGCCGTTCAAGCGAGGGCCAGTGCTGAGCATTGCGTCTGTAAACATTTGGTCGGTCGTACGACTGGTGCCGTTGGTATATGTGATGCTGAGGAGCATCTAAGCGATGTAATTAACTCGGGGTCGCGGAGTCTGTACGATTAAAAAAAAGGAAAAAGAAATCGGTAGCATTATTAGGGCGTTGCATATGATACGTGCACATATATACTATATACAGCTGACTTTCGTCAATAAAGTCTCGTGGCCGGGAATCTGTGGTGACGAGACGACCGCAAAATCCAACGACGGCCGTCGTGTAGTGGCTTGGATGTATACTTTGGGACAGTGCTGTGGCGCCTCGATCACACTGTCTTACAAAAATATGAGCACTTAAATTCACACACGGCTAAGCTTACAGCCGCCACCTCGAAGTCGCTCTCGAGCGAGAGGCGGCAATGCTCGGCGTCGCGAATGCAGGGACGGACGCGGGGCAGCACGCGTTCGTCGTGCGAAGGGATGCACAGCTTGAGAGGTGGGGCACACACGCTTTCCGG
Organism: Dermacentor variabilis; assembly: GCF_050947875.1. Taxonomy (NCBI): domain Eukaryota; kingdom Metazoa; phylum Arthropoda; class Arachnida; order Ixodida; family Ixodidae; genus Dermacentor; species Dermacentor variabilis. The sequence continues at coordinate 24,585,224 of NC_134570.1, read as the reverse complement.
CGCGCGCGTGCTCAAGAAAACATGAAAGATAAAGGAGGGGAGGGAGTAGGGGGGGGGGGCGCATGCGCCACCAGCACTGACCGTGCGCTACCCAGCCGTGCTGACAGGAGTCGCAGAGCCGGTGGCCTCCTCCCTTGCCGGGCGTGAAGCACTCACAGCCGCATCCGGGTCGGGTGCAGCGGATCGCCTGCGGGTGCGGCAGAGAGAAGAAGAGCGCGGTGGTTATTAGAATGGCCGATCGAAAGGCGCGGAGAATGCGCGCGCACTACAGAGGGGTACAGCGTGCTATATGCGGCCGCATAGCAGGGCCGCGCGGGCGATCGCCCGTGGCCGCGTGCAGACGCGCAGAGCCGCATCCAACCCCCGTATGCCAGGAGTGCAGCGCATCACTTCTCGAGAGACCGAGTCAATGATAAAGACAAGTAAAAAATAAGAGAAGCGGGCAGTCATGAGATATATGGTGGCAGTTGCCACGATTGACCTCGAGATACAGCGTCGCATGCAGTGCGGTTAAATATACCATATAGAGCGGAGGGAGCACTTTAGCACTGCGATTCACTGCGTGAGAACGAACGTGCGCTAATGCGAACGGTAACGCGTATCATGCTTTCGAGGAACGATTACTGCAGAAATGTGAGTTAATATTTGCTGAGTAGTTCTGCACAGGTGTCCCTGCGCCGTACTACTTGCGGCGCGGGATCGAACACGACAGATACCCGTGAGATAACGACATCGGTTTTGTTGCACACAGAAGAAGCTTGCGAATGCATCGATACTCCGATCATAGTGATAGGAGAGAAAGAAAATGAACGTTGTGGCTGAGCGATATATGCCCGATCAGCAGCCAGTATGACGCGCGGTTAACGCTGCGGCCGTCTGTCAATTATCACTTCAAGCAACTGATAGAAATTGGCCGCAGTGCGTTCAAGAAAAGCTCAGTTTTTAACTAAGTAAGCAAAGATGCTAAAGAAATATTGCAAATAATGTGTAAGTACGGAAAAAAAGAGAGAGAAAAGAAAAACGCTTTTCTTTCCTTTATTTTTTCTTATTTTCTTTACTTGTGCATGCGGTACCAAGCCTGGCATGTGAATACGATAACCTACAACCCTTTGAAACTTTGTACTCCTTGGCACATTGCCTAGTCTGCCGTATTCCAATGCCCACCCATGCGACAATGTTCTATTCGCGTATAATTGACTTATTTGTCAAGCATAAATGTTTGGTATGTTTCTAATATGCTCCAGATTCGTTTGCATGCTTCTGACAACTTACAGACTCGTCTTCGCTATGCAAATCATAAGTTTGCTTAAGATTTCTATTGACTATTAAGATGCCTTAAGATGACTATTGCGACGTTACGACTCTGTGACGCGCCAGTCATCACCTCCGTTCGGTGTGCGCCCCGTGCGTCGCAATATTCGCTGTCTATAAGAAGAAAAATGCGAACAAACTACAAAAGCAGAGAGAATACGAAGGGTACACAGAATATAGGAAACGAAGAGAACGTATAATACAAAAGTCCGTTACATTTTTCCATCTAAACCGAAGGAAATAGAGAAGCAGACTGTTCCGCATGATGCCACTTATTGTGGCGAAGCAAGCTTTCAGAGTGACGTTACACACGCGCAGACTTCTTTGAAATTTAGCCGGGGTTGGTAAACACATATTGTCAGCTGTAGAATAAACCACGGTCGCTACTGTGTACAGCAGTGTCTAACTTCATGTTGGTCATGACCACATGGGCGACATAGTCGTGCCCTTTGTCCAAAGTAAAATGCAGTGCAGCATGAACAATGTAAGTTTCTCTCGGACGCCTGATAAACGACGCTTAAAAACAGAAGTACTCATTGTCCGGAACAAATGGGCTCTGGTCCTGACGGAGGACGATACGCTTGAGATTGCGGACAAGAGCGCGTATTGACAGGCGTCCATTAACCGACGAAGGTACCAGCTCGCGATTTACTGCCGTACTTCCTTTAAAATTTCTTAGCTGATACGAAGCAGAAACACTGTGCTCATAGTTACCTGCAGCGCTCACAGTAACATATGTACATATATATACAGAGCTTTGTCGCCCTGGACGGTGTGAATGGCTGTCCACCGTTTTGACTATATCCTTTGTTGAGTCTTTTCTTTCTGCCTGTATATACTTCGCACTTTGAGCAAATGGGCACAAGGGAGGCTACAAAGAAGAAGAGGAGCCCTCGGAAGAATTGTGGAGTCTTGGACCAGCGCGGACAAAGCCCCGCACTCAAATATCGTGCTACAGCAACGGTGCAGGCGTGCTTAACTGCGCCGCCAAAGCTTGTCTGGACTGTGTCTGGACTCCGTAAAAAGAAAAAAAAATATAAAGGAGCAGAGAGACGCTCGGTTGACAGCGAAAGGGACAGACACTCGCTAGAAAGCGTATTGAAAAGACGCTTGTGTTACGTATGCGTCTATGTGCTCTTGCAGCCAAGAAAGTGATGCAGTTTCGTGTTCTTGTTAACTCTTAAACTTACCCGCGCCTCATTATCTCTAATCGCTCACGGCTATACAAGATCTTCAACTACAGCTACAACTACAACAGTAACAATACCCTCCCTTTTAAAAGAATGTATACTTCCTTCTTCCCGCTGACTTCGTCCTGCGACGTGCACGAAACACTTATTTACACAAGTGGCAGTAGCGTCTCCTTTAATTACCGACCCGCTGTTACTAACGAACTCGCGAATCTGTCGGTCGAGTAGCGGCTGTCACCGGCAGTGCGTAGGTCTTTGTTTTACTTTCAATCGCGAAGCAATGGAGGACTTCACACTCACCGCAAAGCTATAAATAGCAAAAGGATTAACTAACTGACACCTGAGCTAGTTTTCAGAGCATCACAGTAACTTAGCAGCGCGACATAAGCACAACGTATCGAAGCGAACCACCCGAAACGCACACTATGCACTGTACAGCTGAAAACTTATCCGGGAATAACAAGTCATATTACAGTCATATTATACTAACGCACTCTATAAGACAGCAGACGAAACCGACTTAGCCGACATGCAAACGGGGTTGTCGTGCTTGACTCTATGGGCTGCAAGACGAGGCGACGGCGTTATATTAATCAAACATGTTTGCTTTCTTAACCTCTTCCGCCTTTTGCATGTGCACACTGTAAGACTGGCTGTTTATTCGCAGCCTCAGTTGTCGCACGCAGGACTGTCGGCCTTTCCGATCCCTCATTCAGAAAGTTTAATTCACCGAGGTTGCAAGTCAGTCATCAATTTCGATCAACCGCTTATTCATACAATGCGTACAAATGCATGAATTTGTAAGCGTACAGAAGGAGGTCCTAGAGCACAAGGCTGTAAGGGGACCTCCTCTAAGGCCGTGTGTTACCAACATGGTTGTAAGGCCATTTTGTTAATTTAATCAAACACCACGTTCTTATTTTCAAAAGCCGACATCGAAGTGCTATGCCTTCTGAAACCTACGACAGAGACAACAGCTGTTCGAGAACGGTTCTTTCAAACCAATAGCTGTGAATATGCGCTCGACTGAACACGATGATACCGAAGCGTGAATTCCGATTCCCACGGGGACCTTAACACTTGAGCGCATTGAGGGGCGCCACATCACTCGCAGATCACTGGTGCGTATACTCATACAGACTTTTCACTGTAGGCGGGGAGGATAAACCCGCCCTCTTCTTTTTTTTTTTCCCGCTCTTCATTGCACTGGGTTACGTCAAGAGCGTTTTGCGTCGCCGCACACAATTTGCGTCTTTCTAATGCGCCACTCTATACCGCGCTTGACGTAAACGTCGAATACTTTTCGGAGCTTCCCTACAAATGTGAGGAAGTAACACAGCAAACAAATGCTGCAGACGTGGCCGCTCTTTGCGGCGTATCTGCATCTTTTGCGAGTGTGCACTCTGAATATGTTGCGGAGGAGAGTAGCTTTGTCATGAAAGATTCTGTGCGAGCGTGACATACGTGAAAGTCTTCATATATGAGGTGAAACGCGACAATAAACACCAGGTATATATCCAGCTGTTAACAATGTGCGCTCAATTATTTAAGCCGCTCCGTCACGGTATGGTGGCTAGAGCCACAGTCATGGTATGCGGTTATAAGCTTCGACGTGCCCTGTTGTTGAGAGCAACCCACCTGAAGATTTGAAGTGAAAGCGTATACAGAGATATTAAGCTTTTTAGTTATTGGTAGATTCAAAATCTAGAAAGTCATATAAGTCAAGCTTATTTGGAGTACGTGCCAAAAACGAAGTAGAAACGATGTATATATACTGCAGCGGCGACGCCACGATAATACATTAGCTTTCCATGACGGCATATATTTTGGCAGCCTCTGGTCGAGGCTACTAATTTATTTATTAACAATAAAAAAGATTACAGCACTCTTAAAGAGATATCTCAAAATCAGCGGAGCAATTAGGAAACTTTCCTCTAAACATATCACTCATGTATAAAAAGTGCTCTAGTTTTCGTGGTAATCGTCAACTACAATAGAAAAAGGTCAAGCTTAATAATTATTCTCTTCGATAATAAGCGACACTTTCACTCCAATTAATCAGGGAGAGAGAACTGAAACTCAATTATACCGGTTAAGTCTGGCTTAGGCAGTCTGATGAGTCCCTTTAAAGGTTTTCTTCAAATACACTAGGACAATATCGGACAATATAGCATCGTGCCGATCATATTTAAAAATGATGAAGCGAAAAGAGTGACATAGGCGTGAGTGAGTGAGTGAGTGAGTGAGTGAGTGAGTGAGTGAGTGAGTGAGTGAGTGAGTGAGTGAGTGAGTGAGTGAGTGAGTGAGTGAGTGAGTGAGTGAGTGAGTGAGTGAGTGAGTGAGTGAGTGAGTGTACATACAGGATAGGTTTGGCCTTGTACAGTTACGCTACTGCTGAAACATGAGCAGAGTGAATGCAACGCATATTCTCCACCCCCTCACAAAGTACTCTACGTGTATTACTACTCACGCACCTGGGCCAAGAGAATTATGGTTAACACAGTTAAGGACGTGCTCTCGATTGCTTTGTCGTAATAGTAAGTGCAGCTGAATGACGCTTTATTACTGCACTTTTTGTCTAGATGTGTAGTCGCGGACAAACATGGTAACAAAAACTAACAAGAAATATTGGGCGGTTGTTCTCCAGTTATGCCGCCCAAAGGTCGGCAGGTCGGTCCGAGCAGTATAACGCATCAACTTCTCGACAGTAAGTGAGAATGAATGGATTTAAATGAGAAATGAGCGGATTTCTGACAACCCGTAAAGCAATCAGTGCGAACGTCAGGACACAGCCTCGGTTATAACGTTCCCTTATTATTTTTTTTTTGTCTTGCAACGTTGATCACTTATGTGAAGACACAAATATTAATGGGTTTGCTTCGCAGCATACATTGCAGCATTCGATACCCGAAGCAGTGATTAGCCGGGGTGATTCGTAAGTATTTCCTCAACGGGAACATATAAACAAAAATAGTTACACGCGGATTTTCAGGAGTTAATCCCCGATAGCAAGCGGCTCAAAGACAGCATTTTATGTGCACACACACATATCTCTCAGGGACCCTTTCGAGCAGCCGTCGCGTCAATGTTCCGTGTTGCGGCGCGTTCGCGCACCCTGTCTCGGGGCTCGCTTGAATGTGATAAACAAAAAAGAAAGGTCAGGGGCGGAAATGGTCGGCCTATACAAGAGAGAAAAAGAAGGTGTTGTCCTTTACGAGCCCTTAGCTCTGTGTTTCCGCCCGCTGTGCCCCGGTTGGGAGGCGGCGGTGCCAAGAGCAAGGATCCCGACGGCGATGGCGTGGCTATGTGCTCCCCCCTCGCGGCAATTCTCGGCGCGTCCGAGAGTCCGGCTATCCGCAGACAAAGGAGTCCGCGCGGTTCTTCTCCCGCAGGGTCTCCTCGCGAGTCCAGGGTCGGGAAGAAAGGAGACTCGGATCGCAGCAGCAAGAAGGTCAGAGGACAGGCGAGCCGGGGTGTTGTCCTTTACGAGGCCTTATAAACCAACCGCCGCCACCCTTTGGCCACCAGCGCGGCGTCGGCGCTCCGATAACGAGCTCGGGGCCGCCGCGGGTCCCACGCAGGACACCCAAGGGAGCCACGTCGGCTGATGGAGGAGGGCCGCAGCTGCGCTCACCGCCGCCGGGCCTGACCGGGGCTCGGGTCGGGGGTCAAATTGCCTGCTCGGGGCGATCCCGGGGGAATGGCCTCCACAGCTCCTCCCCTCTCTCTCTACTCTGATGCCACGCTGCTAGAGCTTCTGCTGTTTCGAGAGGAACAGCGCAGAGCCCTCAGTTCGCTCGCCGCATCACTGGGTCTTTCTCGAGCTCCTGCTTTCTTGTCTGTCCGCGAACGTCAGTGAAGAGCGAGATAGCACACTCAACCCCGGGAGCTACAGCAGGTGTCGCGAATTTAGCCACCGCTAGCCTTTTCTCCCTCACGCATTTCTTTTTTTTTTCCCTCGTCTAGCACAAAATTATAGAAGGAAGCGCAGGAGAGAGGAGGTATAAGTGACGACGTGGATTGGCTGCTTGATGAACGAGGAAGTTGCAGCATTGCCCTAAAAGCGAGAGACCAGCGTCAACAGTGGGACGTGAACAGAAGGAGCAACACAGCCATTGCTGCGCTTTTTGGCCTTTTCTATAGACATTAGGGTAACCCGGAATAAATGCTTGGCACACGATGAAGGTCATCTAAATTTTGTTGAATGAACCAGTCGGATCTCTCGCTTAAAGGTGCAGACTAGCGTGTAAAAGGAAAGCGGCATGTTATTCGTTTGTCATGTCTTCTTTTCGTATTTTACTTAAATTATTAACTTCTTCCCTTACCTTCTTTCTTTATCATCAATCGCATTGTCAAACGTTTACTACGAAATTCGCGATGTGATTATAACTCCAACAGGCCCTAATTTGAAGAGAAGAGACATGGAAAAATAGCGATTTTCCATTTCTTAGATCCGAAGCGAAGTGGGGCGAAGGGCATATATAATGGGAAGCGACCACCGGAGGCGAAGACAATTCCAGAAAACTGCACGGAGCCGAAGACATGACATCCAGAAGATACACGCGAGAGATTAAACTCGTTACGTAAGATATTATATACGCAAAATGTTGAAGTCAGCACGTGTGCGGAGACTATACTTGAACCTATTTCTATGTAGCAACACACGCAAAGTTGAAGCCTTTGTTCAAATTTCTCTCAATGTCTCGCTCTTTCCACGAACACGCGCTCTCGCTTGTCACAGTAAATGAACGCCGCCATCTCCGTCGTATATTGTGCCCTCGTTGGGCACGTTGTTTGCAGAGAAGTCGGCCTCGACCAAACAAGAATTACGCGGTATACCAGGCAAACTAAAAGAAGTACGCGGACGCCGCTAACGAGTACGGTCCGCATTTCCCGCGACCGCTGGTTCCTCCCCAATAAACGTTTCGCGAGAGACTCTCTGCGGTCAGCCGAACAAGCTGTAGGCTCGACCGCGGACGACCGCGTTGGTCAACCGCGGCATCAGCAGTCGTCGGGCCCGGAGAGCGCCCTGGGGACCGCGCGAGCCGGCGGCCAACAGCCCCGGCGGGTGCCGTGTACGTGTAACACACAGTGGCCGGCTCGCTCGAGCCGTACACCCCGTTCCGTCTCGGACGTCGAGGGGCTCGGACCCTGATCAATGTCGCGGCTGGGGCTCTGGCCCCGTCGTTAACGGCGGCCTCTCGGGGCTGCCCTCTGCCCGTTTCCAATCAGTGCTGCCCCGTTGCGATATAGGCATTTTTCTGATCCAGCGCCTGGCTAAGACACACTCCCGTCCCAACCCATTCGCCGGTCCACTACTAGTGCGTGCGCGCTCCGGTGAACGCGCAAGTCCCTACTTCGATCGAAGAGCCATTCGCGGATATATAGACGTGCGAATATGTGGGGACTCGGTTTGTCACTCCCAAAGCGCCTCAAAGGGTTCCATTGTCTTCTCTTGCACTTCGTTTCGCCAGTTACGAAGGGGAAACGCCTCAACGAGACAGTAGCAACAGACAACTGCTCTTGTGATAACACGAATACTCTAAGGTGAGACTATAGCAGTGCATATACTGGACGCAAGAACTTCTCTTCACCTCCAAAACCTGCCACCGAGCAACTGCGAGAGCGAACAAGACGATAGCGAAATTAAGTCTGTGAAAACGTCCGTGCATCGTACATTGAGTACCCATGAGGAGAACCGCAGGTGGCGAAAATTAATCCGACATGTCACATATAATCATATCGTGGTTATGGCCACAACTTAAGAACGCCACAATTAAAAAAAAAAGATTGTGAAATGATGTTCTCATGAAAGGGAAGCTTAGCCGGCAGTCCTATGTTAATTTCGAATGAATTTATGCAACGTTCACTGTTCTTAGGCAGTCCGAACGCACAGCTGGAATAACCACAAGCTGCATCACTGACGCAAATTTATCCGGTGAAGACACATTGTTAGCACGCATTCAAGCACACCTTTAAGTGTAATGTAATAGTATCGCTGCAAGCCTGTCCTATAGTGCTGCGAAACGAGTCTTGACAGATCTGTATATAGGTAAAGTGTCCTTTTTGTCGATTATTATAATATTTTTGTTCGCATCTATCACTACCAAAGCGGAACAGATATCCATATGAAGAGGACACAGAGATTCGCCTCTATAGAGTATATATAAAATGAATAACACGAGAGGGATGGACAAATGCACGGCGCACAAAACAGAGCAAAGTAAGATTGCGCAGCTCCGTTCCCTGACTGCGTGCACTCATTGTTTGTCTAGTCTTCTGCTTTTGGCAACCAGGACTAAGGATACTATGTTTCAAGAGCCGAAAGCTCAGCAAGGAACTCGCGCAGCATGAATGAACGATGTGCGTCAAACTCTCCCGAACAGAGATTCGGCAGAAACGACAAGCCACAAGAAACGATATCCATCTCGCGGCCTCGCGACCAGTTCGGGCGGCGCTTTCAGTTGAGAGCGAGAGAGAGAGAGCACGGTTGTCCACTGAGGAACGGGTTTCCGGTTCCAGCGCGTTCCCTACTTCTTCACGCTGAAGCGGGAAATGTAACGGGAGGTACTCACTGTCTTTATAAATGTGTGCACCACTGTGAAATCTGCAGCTGGCTTCAGCTAATCAGGGAGTGAGCGCGAGAACCTGCGTCCGCGGGAGCGCTGTTCGTGACTAGGTATGCGATCGTGTGTGCTGGCCAATCATGACAGTAGGCGATAACGTTCAAGTCACAGGCGCAGGCAGCAAGGCATACTGGCAGAAAAATGAACTTTGCAAACGGGCACTCTTTTTCGGCCACCTTGTGGCAGCGAGAGAAGTCGACTCGGCAACGATATCGCACATGCTGACAGAGCAGTCGTCTGTCCGATCAAATAACGCTTCTTGCCTTCCACAAATTAATTCCTTATGGCACGGGGCGCCATTGCAACTTCTGTATTAAGCGGCGTTCATGGCAACAATACCAGAATGTGCTACCTACCTGCATCGCGTCCCTCTCGTAACCACGGGGCCGTTACTCTATAGGAGTTGTAATAGTCGAAAGGTAACTGCAGTTAGACACCAGAAATGCGCCTTTCAAAAAAATATAACTACAGGCTCGATAACACTGATAACACCCAGAAGCAAGCGAGAAAAATAAAGCGCTCCAAGCAACTAACACGAGAAAATGGTATAACAAAGGGAACTGCAGTCGCGCGAAATTCGCGGTCCGTTTAGCTGCAGCGAACTACAGCTCCGCCAACACCGTTAATCTTCAGTGATGCAAACTGTGGCAGGCACGGGATATTGGCCTTTCCCTCGCGCGATCCTTTCGGCGCGGCTCCTCTCATCCCACCTCTTCCGACCCGGCTACTCGACGACCGTCCCTTTTCCCGCGGGCTTCCCCGCACCGCACCTGGCGCCCGCTGTGCGAAGAACAGCGACCGATCTCCTCCGAGGTGGCGGCGGCGGCGGCGATGCATGAATAAAACAACGCCTCCTGCCACTTTGCCCGGACCGTCCGGTCTCGCCGCTGCCGATCGGCCGATGAAGCGCGTGCGCCGCATGGCTCCCTATTCGGGCGCTGCAGCCACGGGAGCAAGGGATGGCGGCGCGCCGAACGGTGGCCGACTCCCGGGGCGCCAAGGCGAATCGCGGGGTCATCGGGCGGAGCGCCTCGTTTCCTGCCCTACGTCATAGCGGCATGCAGGGGGAAAAATCGATGCGGCCTTTTGTTTTTCTTCCGGTTCCCTGCATTACTCTCGCACTGAATCGTTGGTCCAGTTCAGCCCTGCCATTGATGGACTGCATGTATAAATGAGCTTGTGCGCTGTTTTATTTTTTGTTATATACACGTAGACTACAGAAGGGTAGTGTGCCGCAGTCTGTGTTTCTTTGCTTTCTTGCTTGTTTGTTTGTTTTCTTTTTGATGATGTGGTTGAGCCAATCCGTGGTGTTAGGAGAGCGCACAGCTACCCTCCGCGGTGGCCAAGTGTCTATGGAGTTCTACTACTGAGCACGAGATCGTGTGTCCGATACCCGGAGGCGGCGGCAGCGTTTCGATGGGGCGAAATGCAAAAGCGCTCTGGTAGTTAAATTTAGCGGCGCATTAAAGGACTTCACTAAAGTTAACATTATTCCGGAGCTTCCTACCACAGTGTGCCTCATAACCTATGTACTGTGCAGTGTTGGTCTCTGCATCAGCTTATATATGACCGCCTGTGACAGACTGAACGATGAAAGCTTTTGCAAGTGTGCGCTGCATACTGCGAACTCTTTTTCTTTCCTTGTTTTCATCTTTCACCCCCTCCCCCAGTGAAGGGTAGCCAACCGGGCACAGCCTGGTTATCCGCCTTGCCATTCGTTAAGTTATGTAGTTTTACATACCGCGTTCTTTGTACAAGGAATGCGGTATTTAAACAGTCCACATGAGAGAAAGTCAGCGGTTGCTACTGTCATATAACACAGCAGCTCAAGAATATATGCGGGCAATGAAAATTCGTGTGCTTGCAAATGAAGTCATAAGATCTTTATGGAGCTCACCAAGCTTGAAGCACACAGCACACACGTCTACACCGACTGGACCCGTCCCTTCGACTTCGAGCCCCATCTGGACTCTCTCGACTCGACATAGTAGTACTTTGCCGACTGTGGCTTGGTGTCGCTTTCACAAGATCTTCCGCCTTCAGAGTCGGTATGAACGAGAGCGCGGCTTGCAGTCACTGCGAGGAGACTATGGACCACGTGCTTTGCCACTGTCCTCGATATATACAGCGCGCACCGGCTGTCACTGGTGGCCGTGTTGGCACGCCTTGACGACAGGCCACTTTCAGAACAGACAGTCTTAGAATGTCGACATGAACTCTCGTCGCGCCGAATGTCGGTCAAGGCTTTATTGACCTTTTTACGTGGCAGTGACCTACTAGAAAGACTGTAAAATGTAATGTAAAAGAAAAACGTGAAAAAGAAAAAAGGAGACGGGATAGGTCCCGTCTCCTTTTTTCTTTTTCACGTTTTTCTTTTTTCCCCGCTCTTCTTTCCGTCTTTACTTTCCCTTTCTCTTCCCCTGGTGCAGGGTAGCAAACCGGAGGCTTTAACTCTGGTTAACCTGCCTGCCTTTCTCTCATTTGGATCTCTCTCTCTCAGCAGCGGGCAATGAGATGTTCTATATATAAGACCCGCTGAAAAGCGACGGAAAAGAAATCACCCGAAACCGCCTGCCAATGGGACACAACTTACTCGAGCTATGAGTTCCGAGAGCAGCGCAAAAGGCAAACGCGCACGAGTGTGCGGTAACTTGAGCCTCGGTCTAAAGTGGTCGTCGCTTCCTTTTATTTTGTATTTCCCGCTTCACTGGCGCACTTGGCACGGCCGGCACACAGAGGTATTGCAGGATGTAGGGCAGAGCCCACGCTGGAGGCTCGGAAGCTCAAGAGAGCTGCACATCGCGAGCGAGGCCCAATCAGCGAGAGGAAAGGAATGGGTCTCGCCGGCGGCGGCGCCTCTGAGTTCTTCCCAGAAGGTTGCGACGCCGTGGCTGAGGCTGGCCCCGAGCCTTCGCTGTGCGCGCACCGAACCGCGCGACCGGTCACGTTCGGCGGCGGCTGGGGCTTCGGCGACGTCACGCGCGCGCGCCATAAATCTGCGCCTCTGCCACGACGCACGTGCGTCGTAGACCCGGCTGGGCCGGCGCGCCTCGAGAGGAAGAACAGGGGGCCGCCCTTTGGCCGTCTGGCTTCGAACGCAAGGCGCGCACCACCATAAAGCATCCGCGCGAGGAGAAGCAGCGGCGCTGGCCAACAACGCCGGCCGCGTTAGCTCAGGGACGTCGGCGACGCATCGCGCCCTCCTGCACACGGGGGCGGAATTGCGCGCGGCCCCGACCGCGCGCATTAGTTGTGCGACCCTGCAGCGTGCCTTGTTGTTGGTGGTGCCGCTTCTCGAGCTGCTAAGTGGTGAAACGCGCCAGAGTGCAGCGCGCGCTTGTGGCCCCGCTGGCGACGATGATCGCTTTGTCTGTGGCAAGCGAGGCAGCGTTTTTCTCTTTGTCTTCCGGCGCGAGATTGGAGCGCGGCGCCGTCCTTAAGATAGGTTTCCGCAGTAGGAATTTGGCGACGTGACATGAATGATTTGTTTGAAGGTTTCTGTTGGCAAGCTTTAGGAACCATGGCGGTCAAAAGCAGGAAAATTTCGAAGGTCTCGGAATACTTTCAGCGTTAAGTTAATGTTGCGTATACCTTATCGAGATGCATTACTATCTATTGACATTTACTTTCCGATGGGTGCACGCTCATATTACTAAGAAATGTATATCTAGCACCGGATGCGAACGAACCCCATTATTTCGTAACTGCGATGCGTTCGGACAAATACGGCGCAAGTATGTCGTCTGACACTTTGATGCCTTTAGTAAAACATGCGTCATATGCGCGGACGTGCTCCTTTTGATGAAGAAACCGGTGCTCAGAAGGCCGCGCACCAGCAACTCAAAGGTGGCAAACTCCAGCACAGCTCGCAGACGCGCTCTCCCAGGTGCGGGACAATTTGCAGCCCACCGTGCAACGTGTATCGGTTTCAGTCAGCCGGCGGCTAATACCGTGCACGCAGACGTGCGTCCTGAGCGGCGGGCCGGGCTCCCGCTTTTTCCATTTAACTCCGGCGCAGCGGAGTGAGCCGAGCGGCGTACGCACCGCAGACACACACCGCGGGACAAGCGCGGGGCGCGCCGATCGTTGATGAACGAGCCGGTGCGCCCGGGGTGGGCCGCTCTCTTCTCCGCGCCGCATTCGGCTGAAGCGCTGTCGCGAAGAAGGAGGACCTGCCTAGCTTCTTCGATTCACCTTAAAGAGAGACGGAGACGAAAACGAGAACAAAGCGAGCCAACGCGGCTCGGGTGTTTGGGATGGGCGTGATAGCGAGAGCGTCGTGGATGGAAGAGGGGGGGCCTCATCCACCGCTGCGGCGACGGCCGCGTATGCGCGAGTGTGAAGGAGAAACCGAAGAGGCCGATTAATGGGGCTCTGCCGGAGGTCAGCCAGGACAGCACACCGACGAGAGACAATGGAGGAACGTTTCTTCTTTTGAGCACGCCCTTTCCCGTCGCCCTGCGAGGCAGTGGGTAAGAATGGGCGGGTGGGGGGGGGGGGAGGTGAGGTGAGGGGTTTGGTCTGAGCTGCACCGAGGAGGGGGAACACGGGGCCAGCGAGCACGTCGTCAGCCGCGGCAGCGAACGAGCGTGACGACTATCGGCGGCGGGCAAATAAAAACACGGCCCACAGCGGCGGCGAGCAAGCGGCTTCGTTTCGGAAATTAAGGGGCGTGTCGGGCGGCGTTGTTGTTCAAACTTTGAGAGGCCCCTACGCCTTCGCGGGCTGTCCCAGGGACGACCGCTTCTCGCAGAATGGGGAGTTCGCTCTTTCTAGTTGCCAGCCGCCGTTGCAGGATCTGCCTCCCGTTCTCTAGGCGGGTGCGATAGATCACCGAGGAGCGGACCTCGCTCTCTTTCCTCAGCCGCGCGCACACCGGAGCAAGTCCCCCTCCTCGGCTGCCCAGGTGCGCTCGCGCTTCGCGCGCCCGATACAGCACGCACCACAACCGCGGGTGACAGCTTGGGAACGGCGCAGACTGGGCCTGCAGAGCACTCTCTCCTCTCGCGGGCCAACTTGTTCCGCGGGGGCGACGCACGGTGGCCGTCGTCCCCGAGCCTGTTATTGAGGTACTCGAGCGGTCATAGCTGTGCCTATATAGGCCGACAAAGAGCGCACTTACTCGCTTTACGGTGCCTATTGTGCTGCTTGCTTTGCTGTACCGCAACCATGTGAGCACGCCCTCGTGCGCCTCCACCCTCCACCATGCGTGGGAGAGACGACGATGAGGACACGGACAATGGCAGGGTTAACCGTAGCAAATGTCCGGTTGGCTACTCCGTGCCAGGGAAAATAAATATAGGGTAGAAAACATGAGCAGGAAGAGAGGATAACGCGTTGATCTCTCTCCGCAATAAACAGGCATCACACCGCGCGATGGCGGTCGGTGCGACACATTCATGTGTTCGCTTCAACACGGAAAAACGAGACACGCTAGCGAAAAAATGTGAGATTTTGAAACCTTCTGGTAATACAGAAGGGGAGAGAGGGAAAATGTGGTGGGCTGGACTAACCATAGTTCGCTGCGCTCGCTGCATTACTGTAACGCGCAACGCACACGGGAAACGGAGAACAAAAGAAAGGAGGCAGGGCTGTTAACCGAGATCATCCGGTGGGCTACTCTTATCCTTGGGGAAGAGGAACAGAAAAATACGAGAGGAATAGGAAGCGTTCGCACGCAGGATCCAGAGGCACAGACGTGCCTTCACTGACTTCTATAGGTCTACGAGCGGTGAAGCCGGCGTTCAGCTGAGTGTCTTCTGATCGCCCAGTCGCCCTAAAGCCCTGGAAAGGGACTGTATCTGCAACTGAAATCAGGGACAGTGGCACAATAGGTGATCAATGTTCTCTTCGCAGCCGCAGGCATCGCATGTCACACTCTCAGCCATTTCGGTGGGTGATGAATGTGCTTCGCTGAAGCAAACTCCCAGCGGCAGCGGAGAGGTGCCTCACATCGGATCATTCCGGGTCGAGCCCAAACGCTAGAATTTTTATGTCTGGAAATGCTTTTACTTTCGTGGTACGTACACGTATTGTACGCCCTCTAACATTCCCGATCACTACATATCCTGTATACGTTTGGCGAAAAATTAAGTGTGATCAAAACTGCCGCCGCGGTCGCATTTATATATACGTTATTCTCGGATATTTGATTCGGTGGCAAGCACTACTCAGGTTGCGTTATAAACTGTTATGCTCATCAGACGTGACTTGCCACGCCGAGATCTCCAACTGAGTTCCAGTCACGCATGACATCTGGGTTGCCATCACACCACATGATCGTAATTCTTTTTTTTTTTTTTCAGTTGTGCATGCGGACCATTATAAGTGATATCTACTGGTTATTATTATGCAGGCAATAAGCTATCCGGCGCTCTCAAAGCACACGGCCAATCGTCTGAGTATATCGGTCACGGAATTCGATGCTACTAACGCAGATATCATGATAGTTTTAGCCTCATGCAGATGTAGATGCTTTACGTATGAATGTGTCCGGGCATGAACGTGAGCAGCAGAGCTGATGGCGACGCTGTGACGCTGTGTGTGACGCTCAGAAATCCTTTGGCAATGACTGAATGTGCTCCCTTTGTCTGCTGGAATAAACGCACTAGCCCTGAGATAATCTTCACGCAAGTGTTTCTGGCTGTTCTCTTTGTTTTTATTGTCTTCGGCGAAAACAATCGTGCAACAAAATAAACGTTTCTAGCTCACTTTGGTTGAAGACAGTGTCTCAGGATGTCTCCCTAATCGATGTCGACTTGAAGTCCCGGTGTTGACCATGAATGGCAAAACGCGAACGACACGGATCCGTCTCCGTTACAGTGGTATCGACGATTCAGGACGATAGAAGATGTGCTGGTGGCGCCATCGCGTAGCGCTAGGTTCAGACAAAATAAGTTCGAAACGTTCTAGCATTGCATTACTCTTGGAAAATTGCACTTAAATGAGATGCAATATTCCAATGTTTAATAGAATTCAGCTTCTCATTGTTCATTTCCTGTAGCATCAGCGCTGAGAAACAGTAATTTCCTAAACTCTTCTCGACCAAAAAGAAAAAAAAAAAAAGAAGAGAAAGCATCAATGGTAATGTGGAAATGGAGTGCGGGGAGAGAAAGAAAACAAAGATGCTTGCATGGAGATTCCATAGACGCCGGTACAATGCGTCAGCAGACAATACGGACATCATCAATATCTGAAATAAGGAGCTCCTGCGCGATTGGATTGAATGTAGCCTCACGAGATGTCGCCACCAGAATTGCTGTTTCCGTCTACGTTGCTGTATCGCTGTTGTACAGGAACGATAACTCGTATATGTAACGCTTCGTACTTGTATACGTAAACCCCTGAATGACCTGTTGTGAGAATTCGTACACGCGGCGCGTCAAATAAAAGGGAACATAAGTTGAATATCCAATGCCGACAATTTGAAAATTTCTCCATGAAAGGGCTTTCTCAACACGAGAACTATATATTATCATTTGCCCTTTCAACGAATAGCAGTGAACGAGCCTCTAGTTTACATCTTTGCTGAAATTGCTGTTCGAGCACAGATTAAAGTTGACCGCTCTGCCTCTCCATCTTGCACTGAGTGCAATGAAGCGGGCGATGTGGATCACTTCATGTGGTCCTGCAAGCGCTTGTGTTTTGAAAGGAGGGGGCTTAAAGACAACATGCATGAGGAGAACAGGATTTCTTCACGAACACGCAGGACAGTTAGTTTTGACAGAAGGACCGCGATTAGCGCGCGAGGAAGGGTCGCTCATTTTACCGACATTTCTGCGAGAGATTGAGTTTATTTACTTGTGTTGACAGATATTTATAACGCGGAAAGATGCCCTCAGACGGAGCGATTGCCGGCCTATACTGCCAGGCTAACTACGCCTATAGACAGTTTTTTCGTAGGCGCCGCCATATTGTGAACGCAGTGGCGCCACCTATGAGCAGCGCCATACTGGCTTGGGTGAAAGCGGTTTTTTGCATGGAAGGTATATGCTCGGCGGTAGGTTCTGGCGTTTGTTTTCGCGGTCGTGCGGTCTGTTTAGTATGACACGCATTTTCTGCGTGGTAAACGGTTCTGTGAGACTTGCTGAAGTGGTTAAAGGCGTCATGGCCGGAATTTCTACTGGCGTTGAGGTGGACGGAACACGCAGCGCGACTTGTGCGAGTATATTTGAGCCTACAATCAGCCTCGGAGATCAATTGTGTATTTCTGAATGTTCCAATCACTAATGTGACCTTATTGCAGTATTATCCCCTATTCCTAAGCTGCAGTATATGAGCCATGAAACATACGCGATGATCGTAACAGCGTGGGTACCGTTCTGCTACGATAGGAGTTGTGCTGTTATACTTTGACAAGCGTTCAAACTGTTCGCTGCAGGTTACATTGCGTGACTACTTGGTTGGATGGATGAGGTTTCCACCCATGAATAAAATAGTTTTGGCAAGTAATAGCAGCATACCTTACAGTCTGAATTAAGCTTGTCCAGCAAAGGGACTGTTTACGAACTGCGCGAGCGTCATAAGCAGTTGTAGGTGCTGGATTATGTATATATTTGTCCTATATACCGCATGGTCCAAGCATACGGCATCAGCGGTTATATATTTATAAACGTTGTGCGGCGTGACTATGCGAGGTCCTACTGCGGCGTTAGCCCGTTTTATCTTACTTTTTCGAAAAAGAGGATGACAACCGATTTTTTTTTTCGGTTGTGTTCGTTCCTTTCTCTACGACGCACTCACACGCATTACGGAAATTTTGTCCACAAAAATGGGCATCGCATTCTTTCTATGCGATCCCTCTCATATATTATGGCTGTATGCAGGCCAAAAAGGCAATACCGACGCGCACAGCTTACATATGTAACGTGCTGGTTCACCAACCGCAGTGGTCGCTGTGTTGAGCAGCGCCATCGGCCTCATGCAGGAAGGCTAGCGTAGACATATGGTAATTTGAAGCCTTCTAGACTTGAAATGCGCGAGAATGATGCCGGTACATCACAAATATTTGATAGTGCCTGCCGCTTAGATGTTTCGCGGTTGCCTTAGGTTGCCCGTGCACGCGCATGCGCTCTTGTGCTTTATGTTTTACTCCCTACGCCAAGCGATCAGATAGTGAGCAGAGTTACAATTTCATGCTGCTAATACAGAGACACCGGTTTTCTTTGTTGAATTAAAACCGATATAAGCAAAATAGTTCACAACACATACATACACCGCGACTGATAATGTGCGTACACCGCGGCTGATAAAGCGCGTCACATTTTTGCGCCCCCAAGAGATATTTCCGCCTACTGTAGTTATCGATCTACCGAAAGGCTTCCCTGACGACCTTATATGAACGGACATGGCGTAAATTTCACAAAGTACCATCTAAAACATCTCGAAATCGTTCCGCAGCACGCGACAGCAATACTTTCAAGCAGCGCCGCGCCGGATCGCACATGTCAGAGAGAAGGAAAGGCTCTCCGCGCGCCCTATCCTCCTCGCCCGATGAAACGGTCTATATAGCGACATATAGGTTAAATAGGATGACATGAGCGTCCCCTTTCGAACGGATGATGGCCGATGCCGCCAAGCTCGGCACTTTTTCACTCACTAGGATCCACGGCTCGTGTTAACAAACCGTTGATTCAGACAGAAATCAATTGTCGTAAGATCCATTCTTTATGTCTGCTAGTCGTCTTTTATACTGTTGAAGAACCGACGTTTTGAAAAGTTGGTACTGGTTGAACACCTTGAAGGGGCAGCACAAGACGACAAAGACAGAAGGCAGGAAAGGCACAGGACAGCGCTGAACTCGCAACTAAATACACAAACTAATATATAAACTAATATAATATAATATAATATTCTGTGTGTGCCTCCTAATAAAGTTAGTTGTGAGTTCAGCGCTGTCCTGCATGTTTCCTGCCTTCTGTCTTTGTTGTCTTGCGCTTGCCCCTTGAAGATGTTTATACTATTCTGTATACCACCGATTCCATTTTAAGATTTTATTTACTGTCCCTGAAACTCACTGCCTCGGGCAGAGTCACATGTGCGTCCTCGCTGACCTCCAGACAGATAAGCTCACCACACCAGCACCACCAATAAAGTGTTCCGTTTCGTATTGGCGCAGAGCGCGCGTGTGCAATATGACCGGAATATAAGCGGCTCGAAACAGTGCACGTCTCTCGTTTGCCACCCGCGTCGCACCGCTGCTGGCACGGCACGCCCTCAGCTGCCGCACGGCGAATACCCGCACAGAGTTAAAGAGCGTGCAGAAGGAGCCGTCCCGTCGTCCACCCTCCCCTCAGTGTGACAACAAGCGTAACAACGAGTGGGTGTCACCGTCCCAACGCCGCAACCACAGCTGGGAGCGGGCTGAACGAATTGCTTCGCGCGACGCGAATGTCGACACACTGCGTGGATGCGCCACGGACGTTTCTGCGCGGCGTCATTTCGCCTGCCGCAAGCCCCGAAAGAAAAAAAGAAAGAATCAAAGAATGGTCGTCTCGAGCATCAGCTCTACAAGCGCCGAGATTTGACACGCAGGGCGCGCATTAGGTGTGTCGAGCCCTGCGCCGTGTTCCGCGATGTTAATAGGAAGCTTTGGCTCGGACCCAACTCCGATGCCGCCCATTCAAATGCATGTAGAACGTAGAAACGCTTTTCTCAGATATCAACTGGACCGAATTTAATTAAATTTATTGCACTTGAGAGATAATGTTAAATTCTAGAGACTGTTGGAAGCGGAATGTTGATTTGGGCCCTGCATTTCTTGTTGCGAATTAAAAAAAACAATTGTTGAGCATGAAAATATAGTAGCACTGAGTTTACAAATTTGTAGCTCTACACCAAGAACAAATATCGCAGTTCTATAGACCAACTGCATCCATATAGAGTATCCAAAGCAGACAAATCTGATACATCAATTTATGCTTTACTTGAATTTGTTACATTGTTTACAAGTTACATTGTTACATTGTTTACAAAAGACCTACTCACATTTTGGTAGCCGATTTGAGAGCCACGTATACTACATCAATTTTGTCCGCTTCAGACGTACTATTAGCTGCAATTTACAGAATTGTGATATAATTTTACATTACTGAGTTACAGAGTTGTGAACCTTATAGTATCGTTTTTCTGAAAATTTGTTATTTTCAACAATTTTTATTTAAAAACTGACACCTAAATCGGGAATTCACAAGCAACAGTCACTAGAAGTTAATTTTCTTCTTTTAAATGCAACGAAGCTCTTCAAATTTGGTGCAGTGGTTGCCGATGAAAACGATTTCTCCTTTCCCATGCATTTAGATATGTGAGCCCCCTAGCCAAAGCTTCCTTTTATGGAACCAGGTTCGCCCGCTACCTTAAACTTTAAAAGGGAAACGTTGACATCCACCCATCTTGTAACAGAAGGCTACAAAGGCAGCCGCCATACGGGTTTTTCGGAAAGAAAGCTTCGCAGTTGAAGAAAAAGTTATCCTGGTCCGGGATTCCCATCCGGGACCAATACCTTTCCGGAGCGGTCGCTCTGACATGTAGGCTAACCAGCTGGCTAGCAACTTTCCCTTTTATAGACTTTTGTGCACCTTCCAGGCTCCTGCAGAACTGATCTGCTGTAACTGAATATGTATACAATGTGCCCATATTATTTCAGGTTACGAACATTCGGCACTCTCAGGTGCAGGATTCTCAGTTCTTAGGTTCGATATAACTGCTGAGACAAAAGCTTTCATTCATTAATTCATCTCGTCCATTCATTCATAATAATAAATAAAATGTCGTGAACGTGAAACGGCTTCTCAGCGGTAGACGCTGGTCTTTCTCTTTTGCAAAGGCGGCGACAAAGTAGCAATATAACACACAAGGTCAACAGACAATAAAGGCGCAGCAGCGACCGCGTCTATTGCACTTGGTATGAGTAAATTGTGTAATCGACGTTCAATCGTGACTGTGGTGTAAACACGTACGATTTCGTGTCGTGAGGCCATTCAGCCTGTCAAAGTCCTATTTGGAGTCGATATCACGAATGGGTCCCTATATTGCCGCTCCGCATCATACCGTAAACCGGTATGAATTAAAGGCTGCGTGCGCCATTTGTTAACTGACGCCGACTGACGTAAATGTTTTTAACAATGCAAAGCCGTGCGCTTAGTGGAGAACTGAAATACGAGCGAAATAAGACCGTCGGGAAACGTAGGAGTCGCTCGCGCATATGCGCCCCGTGTGTTGCATTAATTGAGCGCGGAAGATGGCAAGAGAGATGACAGATAAGGAATCGGGAAGCAGGTGGCGTCCGAATGCACGCCTCACAGACGGTTGCCTCTGAGTCACGGAAACAAATATTGAAGGCTATGCCAATAATAATAATAATAATAATAATAATAATAATAATAATAATAATAATAATAATAATAATAATAATAATAATAATAATAATAATAATAATAATAATAATAATAATAATGGCATCCCCTTCGCAACAGGGCGGTGAGAAATAGTCATCTTGCCTGCTTGAGTTCAACAGGTATGCTATAAACAATTTTCATTCTAGCATTTTTGTGTAAATCTCTTCAATCTTTTTTCCTCTCCCTCAAAACTTCTCTATCTACCTTGTACCGCTACCTATGCCTGTAACGGATCCGGTCGTATCAATATCTTTTGTTCCACCAGTATTGCTTATCTGGACTGCCCACCGGTTGATGCCCTTGCGGACTGCATGCGCAGGAAGTAATTGCGGTGCTGGAGAAAAGCTCCATGACCACCATGTTTTGCCAGCGCCTATGTAGACATCGCGGCATAGTGTGTGGCTGTATGCAATCCCATTTATTCATGTTTCCATGACGCCGTATAAACGAGGCCACATATTATTTGGTTCTACGACGAAATAATACGCGATAAAGGAGAAATAGATAAGAAAGACAAAAGAAACCCTGGTTTCTGAAAGCTAGTGATTTTGACAGACTTCGTTAAACCCGACACTTGGAGACTATCTCGGCTTCTTTCTGAGAGGTTAAACAACCGATGGGCCTTGTGAAAGATCGCACGGCTTATCTTCATCTCATGCTTATCGTGATCATCGCACATGCTAGAAAATGCAGCGTTTCTCCTCAGCGAGAACAGGTTTAATATTTACGTTACAATCAGGAAACCTGTGTCTGTGTAATAAATTAAGACGAGATACGCCCGAAGATCCGTAGAAATAGCAGCAGAGATTAAGTACCATCTTTCATTTCTTCGACGATTTTCTTGAGTCGGTGCAGCCGTGTAGCTGCTCAGGACGTCAAACAATAGAAGCCCGAGTAGGAATATTAGAGAGGAACCACTGCAGTATCGGTGAAGGCGTTCATATAGTCATGAGACTGCTTATATTTATCATGTGTGGTGCATGCAACAAGTCCTGATCCTGCACCTCCTTTAGGCGTCTGCAGCTCTGCCCTACACTTAACTCTGTCGTTAAAATAAATATGCATCGGCAAAGCCAGCCACCACCTACAAGTGCACTCACTGCATATAATGACATCTAGTTTGCTCGTAAAGCCACGAATCGATTCGATGCCATAGTATTACAGCACATGTCGTACAGCTGAGCGGCCTAAGCCAGCCACCACGTCCAAGTTCATGGATTGCATTACGACACGAGTTTGCACATAAAGCCGCGGGTATAGATTCGGCCGTCTTGGCAAGCTCTGCTCGCCACTTTCTCCCAGCGCCGCCGCTCGGGTTTTCTCTGCTAGGCAACGCCGAAAGAGAGCCGAGTAACAGAGGCGCTCTCTGTCGCGTCTCCACACACGCGCCTTGAGGGCTAAAGTTATGCTCTCTAAAACATGGAGCTGCACGCTTTCGCAGGCAGCAACTCGCGACGCCCTCGCAAGCGTCCCGGTCCTCGTAAAAAAAGAAGGCAGAGCATCTGAGCGGCCGCTCGGCGACGACGTATTTCCTCCTTCTCGAACCCGATGTCGTCGCGTTCTCTTCTTTTTTTCACGGCCCGCGCCGAACGGAACGGCTTTTCGCCGAACTCGTCGTGGACAAAAACGACCGCGCGGCGTCTTCGGCGGCGCCGCGGGCCAGCGAGCGAGAGGGCAAGCTCGAAGCGAGTCAGACCAGCGTCGTGCGCCGCGTGTGCTCTCGCCACGCAAACGTCTTCGTGCTGGCGCGCGGGTGATCGCTTAATTGCCCCCGTCTCTTTTCTTTATTTCACCGTCGCTCCGAGGAGACGGCATTCTTCGCTCGTGTTTCTCCTCTCCCGTTTGGATCTCTCCACCCATGCTTACATCTTGCTTGCCTTAACTCCTTTCCAGCTTTATTTTGTTTCTCTTTTTTTTTCCCCTCTTAAACATCTCCCTTTCTTTAGCCTTCCAAAGACAGACGTGTGTTTCGTGCTCTGCTTCGACGAAGTCGTCTTCCCTCGAATGACGTTTTTGTTTTTCCCGCGCCATCAGGCCCCCATCCTCGTCTCATTGTGATTCCGTGTTTAACGACGTGTACGTGGGGTCGCTATATCTTTTCCTTTCGTCGCAGGGCTGTTCAGAGCCGTTATTGCCATCGCGCCTCCCCCCTCCCTCCCCCCTCTGCTCCCTGTGTTCTTTTTCTCCCCGTACAAGAGGAGAGCGCACGCCGTTCGATTGCAGCGCGGCTCGAGCGCGTCTTTTAGTTGCAGCACGGGCGGCTCTCGCGCCTCAGTCCTCGATCCCCCCCTCCCCCCCATTTTTTTCTCTGCCTTTTCTCTTTCAATCTTTCTCTCGCTCGCGCGCCCATTGTTCGAGAGGTGCATGTGCGAGCTGGCTTCCTTTTGTCGGGCAGGACGTCCAGACATCAAGCAGCTGCTGCGCGCTCATCGTGGTCACACAGTTTCTTCCTTCGCCGTTCGTGAGCTTTCCACCACAAAGGAAGCAAGGCGTCGGAAAGGGGGTGGAGGGGCAAGCAGCCTGTCCCGCTGCGCCAAGGCGACCGCCCCGGCCTCGGCCCAATTTGCGGCTATGTTGCGCTTCTGCCTCAGGAAGCGAAGTAAAAAAAAAAAAAAAGCACTACACGTCTATAGAGTTGACTGTATCTTCTCGGTGTATATAGGCAAGAAATCACGGGGGTCGCGAATGCCCCTCCGAGCTGAGCAACCGAGTTCGTCGGGAACACAGAACAGTTAATTATCAAAATACTATAGCGGCTCGGTGCTTGACCGGTTCTCTAGACGTTGCTGTCACGCTCCAGGGGCTGTTTTGAGAGCTCGGGACGAAACAGGACGGCTCGAGAGTGCTAAAGTTACAGCATGCTTTACATTGCCGACGAGAAAATACTTTGGCTATACCTCGTCGTTGGCTATTGCGATGAGCCACTAGAGCATCGCGATTAGGGCCAATCGTTTAACATCTTTACGTGTTGCAACTTATGCCTGACTCAAATATCTAGAGGTGAAGGCATTCACCCTGAAGGACATTATAACGAGCCCACACTTCCATTGCTATAGGGAACCCTAGCTGCACGCACACTTTGCTTTCTTCAGGCACATTTGTGAATTAAAATTCTTATAATTTTATGGTATACAAGTATTCATTTAATCAGTTTTTGTGGCGTTTTACTAATCACGAGGTCGCAGGTTTGATGCCCGGTTGCGGCGCTCGCATTGCAACGAGGGAAAAACGCAAAAAAAAAAAAAATCGCGTGCGTGCTTAGATTGAGAAGCTGGCTGAAGAAAGCCGCTATAATTATTTTGGAGCTCTCCGACAAGGTGGCTTTCCTCTCGTAATCATCCCAGTCTCCAACAGCCTCAGGTGCGCCTAAGTATTCCGAGTGTAAAGAAGAAGACCAATCACTCAACAATAGCTCTGAAACAGATGGCGCTGCTATTTATCAATGAGACATACGGGGACCGAATAAACATCTATGCTGATGGTTCGCTCTCAACTACGAGCTCTTCAGGTGCCGTTGTCATTTCGGCTACGAAAACCACAATGAAATCCAAACTGCAGCCACATGACAACATCAACGGCGGCAGAGTTTGCTGCCCTGAGTGCTTCTGTCAGATATCTGCTGCAAGAGTGGTCCTCAAAATGGGTCATCTTTTGCGACTCTAAGGAAGCACTTCAGAGTCTGCATTTTGCCCTACATCATAGGACTCATGAGAAGCTGACATATGAAATAAGAGAAGATCACCATTCAGCTCTCGCTAAAGGGCGTGAAATTATATTCCAGTGGCTACCTGGACATACCGGCATTGCTGTTAATGACATCACCGACGAAGCCGCCCGGCCTGCCCAAATCCGACCAGTTCCATTCCCTTCATCAGAACGATGCTGCAAAAAAGCTTCATATCGTGGCTAAAGCTATAACACACACATACTGGTCTTCTCCCAACCTCCCGAAGTGTTATTTTCATATGCTGGATCCATCCTTAAGTACACGCATGCCATCAAAGGTTTCCTGCTCTGAGGCGACAGTGTTGTGCCGCCTCTGGGTCGGGGTGGCATTTACGAAGGCCTGCTCGTTCCGCATTAGAATGGAGGATACGCCCACGTGTGACTATTGTGGAACCACAGAAACGACTGAACACTTCCTGTGTATCTGTGCCAAATACGACGTCGAGCGCGAAGTTCTCCGGACAGCATTGAACCAGCTGGACTCTAGACCATTTTCGGTAATGAAGATCCTTGTACCATGGCCCTACGCGTCGATGGCACAGAAAGCCCCGAAAGCGTTGTTGAAATACTTCAAGTCGATAGGTTTTCGCAACCATATGTAGACTCAGTACCAACCTTTAACTGTGCGCGAAACTGTGCTCCCCCTCCTCCTCCTCCACCTCCTCTCTCTCTTCAACCCCTAACTCCTTCCCCCAATGCAGGGTAGCAAACCGGATGTGCGTCTGGTTAACCTCCCTGCCATTCCTGTCTTCGATTTCCCTCTGTTTTTCTCTATCTCCGAGCCCCGTAAACCAATCTAATTGTACATATGGTGCTTGCTGGCTATGCAACATAATCACACGTGTACGGCCGTCTGTCAACGTGTGGTTACAACGTTTCCGGCCTGTGCTTGCTCGCATACGGACGAGCCGAGCCGAGAACGCGCCACATTAGGTCGCTCGCCCTACATGTGGTCACGTTTGTGTGCAATACGACGAAGTCAACCGGCAGCAGGACACAGCCGAAGAGTTCGTGCTAAGCTTTCCGTCGGGAAATGCTATGGTAGAGGAGTCTAGTTTCATCCCTGCTTGTATAAAGGACCACTACACGTCGTTGCGTACGATTCCCCGCTAAGTTAACCATTTCTTCATAAATGACTAACAAGTCAGTCTTACTACAAGATCCCGTCTCAAGCGCGCGTGTGAAGTACCGCTGTTACAGTTCAACTTATAGCAGTTACACGCCAGCGGGGGGTCCTTTGCTTGTAAGTTTGAACTGTTTCCGCACTTGCAGGACTCCACGCACGCACATTGGGGATCAAAAGTATGTGGACCACGGTTCCGGAGAAAAAAAAAAAATCTGAACTTCCTCAATGCCTTGGCATGTGACCTGAAACTGAATACTAAACATCGCAATGTATTCGTCAGTTTTAAGGTATCGGTCTGACACCCCCCCCCCCCCCCGCCCAAATATATATATATATATTCTTTTTCTTTCGCCAAAGCAGCATTTCGCATGCTTTTGACCACGGATGTATGAATATGCGTAAGTGGACGCACATTTCATACATGTCCGCTGCTCCGATACGTCTGCCCTCGCGGCGCAGCCGCGGTGGCGCTGCAGTACGTAAGCGCGAGTGCGCGCGCCGTGTGTTAGCGGCGGAGCGTGTTTCCCCATGGGTGCGATTCGTCAGGCCGGTGCGCCTGCGGTGACGCAATTTTAAATTGAATCCGCGCGCGCTGCTCCCTTGAAGGCGCCACCTTCGAAGCCGGGGGCCCCCGGGTGCGAGCCAGGTGACTCCCGTTTTCAAGAAGAGAGTGACTTTACAATAACAATTTCGCTCCTGCGTCTGTCAGCCGCACTGACGTATGCCCCATCGAGGACCGTGTACTTGGGACCCCGCTATCGCTTCATCAAGCGGCCATTTTTCTCCCTCTTCTGACAGTCTGGGCAGCTGTGAAGCTGTCAGCGCGAGTTGACGGGTCTTTCGGGCCGACGCCGCATGGCTTGCGCGGCTCTTTTAGTTTGGTTTGCTGAACTCGCTGGAAAATCAGTCTCACCCGCGGTTCCAAGGTAACATTGTAAGTTTCTCACGTATCTATCCTGCTTCGCTTTTTTTTTTTTTCATCTAACAAGGGTTGGGCGGTAGCAGTTTCCCCACGGAGAAAATGGCCATGTTGAGCGCGGTGAAATAGTATACCACAGCATGTATATATACTGGCGTCGTACGCAGAAATTTCCGCTTTGTTTTTTGAGTGATGGAAGCTTGGGAAAATAGGGTGCCCATTGTAATCATATCTTGTATAAGAATATGCAGGTTTATCCTTTCCTGTATTCGAGCGGACGCTGTCTTGAACACGTCTATAAGAAAGCATGCCGTGTTGAACAAAGTCCGTAGTGGTATTCAGCATGTTCGAAAAAGTAACTCTGTATAGGAACCATATTTCACGAAAAAAAAAATAACTATTTGCCCATTCGCAATACGCGAAGTTCTAAGAAAAGGGGAATAAAGCTAGAGAAAATGCTCAAATGGGGACAGAACGTGTTGTTCTTGGTTGGCTCTAAAAGCCATATCATGGTGCAACGCCACGTGAACGCTCTTATAAAAGGAAGTAAATGCGCACTCCTCCTCCAAATCACGAAAGTCACTGGTTGTGTGACAGCGGCTGTTTTATGCGCTGTACTAAAGTCTAGGTCCTTTAGCAGCTTGACGCTCCAAAGCGTGCGAAGTTGAGCTGAGCTGCCTTCACTGTACAAATCTCCGGCCGTCCCAGAGGCCTCTCCTGGCAACTAGACAGAGGGCTTACTGTAGTGCTCCCTATGCGGTTCACACACTTTCAAGAAAAAAAAAAAAGAATGTGTTAAGTATTCGCTTACTATTTTAACGTGAGATACACATCTCATGTACACCTCTAACGATCCGAAATCGAGAAAATGATATCCGTCTGGTTAACGATCAACAACGACTATCGCGGAATGTGGCGTTGCCTCTGAGCGCACCTTCATGGGCGCACCTTCACCGGTGCGATCTCGGAGTAAGTCAGGTCTGCCGAAATCTTCAAGCTGATGGAAGGAAACCCGTACAGGTCTCCGAGAAAGATTCGCAGCTTAATACCGGTGTCACCCGGGCAGTTATGACCGCGATCGCGCCCGATCGCGTCGCTTTGCGTACGCTACAGAAGGGAGCCGATCACGATCAATAAATCCGATCCTGCTTCGGCTCGACCGCGACCTAAAGTGTGACCGTGGTATAAGAAAAATTCGCCCCGGTCCGGTGATCAAACTCGGTTGGGACCAATGGCTTTCTGGGGCGGTGGCTAAGAGGCCAGCAGGTCGGAGAGCGAGCCGAATCGACCAAAAAATTCGAAGGCAACTAAAACTCAAATCGATAGATGAAGTTGAGAAACCGGTATGGGTCTCCTTTGTAGACTCAGGCTACTCTCGGATAAATGACAATTGTTTCCTTTATAACGTCTCACTGTGACTTATCTGTGAAGAAACAAGAGGTATCGTCTATCTGGGCAGCCAAAGCTATAAACACCGCAGTTGGAAGTATATGCATCGTATACCACCTGCGCCACTCAACGTGTGCACGTAAAGAAGTCATCAGTTTACTCGGGGAAGAAAAAAAAAAGAAGAAATAACGAAAAGGAAGCTCGCCTACATAGCTTCGGACTTGCGTTAACGCCGCGTCGTGCTGGCGCACTTTTTTCTAGGTCGCACGGAGAGGGGGTTAACAACGCGTGAACGGACGCGGATTAGTGGCTGCCGGAAGGTGCTCTAAGGCAACCGCAAGAAAGGCGGGGCTCGGAGACCGCAGGGTAGTCCTTTCGGGACACGCGTCGGACCGGCGGAGGGGCCCACGGGCATCGTGTGTGCTGACCGGTGCCGGACCAATAATTAACGGAGCGCAAGGGATCATTACGCGGGTTTAATCCGGTCGGCCTTCGACGGCCGTAATTGCCAGGCAGAGCGCGCCTGTGTATGTGTGCCCCAGCGGGAGGAGCAGCCAGCGAAAGGCCCACGGATCCATCCTCGCTCGGTGATGCACCAACGGTGCACGGAGCGCGCTATCGGCTTCGCCACATGGCTCGTGTGCAGCCCGCATAGAGCGCGCTATATGAGCGGCTGAGGTTTTCCTGTAGACCGCTTGCAGCTCGGACTATCGAGACATCGAAGTTTCAGTAATCCGATACTTATTTAATGAAGTGCCACTAGCAGGGTCAAAGTGTGTGTGTGTGTGAGTGTGTGCGTGCGTGCGTGCGTGCGTGCGTGTGTGTGTGTGTGTGCGTGTGTGTGTGTGTGCGTGTGTGTGTGTGTGTGCGTGCGTGCGTGCGTGCGTGCGTGCGTGCGTGTGTGTGTGTGTGTGTGTGTGTGTGTGTGTGTGTGTGTGTGTGTGTGTGTGTGTGTGTGTGTGTGTGTGTGTGTGTGTGTGTGTGTGTGTGTGTGTGTGTGTGTGTGTGTGTGTGTGTGCGCGCGCGCGCGCGTGTGTATGTGTGTGTACGGCAAAATGTGCTCACGCGTTTCTTTTTTTTTCGCATTTACCGCTAAATTGCCCTAGAACTTTTTTGAGCCAGGATACGGTTTTAGTAAGACAGCGGAGAAATCGTTACCGGTGTCATTTTGGTGTTTACGGATGCCTGTCGTTGCTCTATCTTTTATCAGAATAAGCTTACTTATGATACATAGCTTTAACATAATTCGCAGCACAAGTCCGAGCGTATCGCAGCAGGACTAGTGTTGTGACGCCGTGTTAATCACACGTTACAATCATATATAAGAGTCCTTTAATACTTTTATTAAAGACTTCTGATCATAAGTTGCTGAACTGCTTCCTTCAAGAAATAACTTCGGCCAGAGATCAACTACTCTAACCTGGAGTAAAGTGAAAAGGAGAGAAAGAAGAAAGCACAGTCGTTCATCGCTTTGAGTCTTCTTCTGCGCACTTTGTTGAACACAACATCACATCAGGTCGCCGATGTTGCTATATGCATGATGATTCTCACTACTATAAGCCATTTCAAGTTAAGGTTACGTCAACACTGTACGTAATTCACAATATATATGTCAACTTGAAGTGGACTTCGCGTTAGGGAGTTGGGTGCAAGTATGTAATACCTTTTATTGTATCCCCTTCGAAGCGCCGCCTTGACTAGAATCGCAGAGTGGAAGTTTATTCGCGACGCCAGGGTGTCTCATAGTCATGGTGCGCCGTTAATTTTGGCTGTATGCTGCGCTAATCATATACACTGGTGCGTTATGACAATCATAGAGTGCTTTAGTAGAGCGTAGACATACTATCTTAAACGTATACGTAATGCCAAAAGACGCAGACGTGAGACATACGTTGGTGGCGCCATCCTGTGACGTTGGGATAAGCCATAACACATTAGCAACGTTTTTGTGCCACTCAACTTGTATAGCAGAAGGTGCTAGTAAGCTTATGCTAGCAGATTTATCGAACACGGCCAAATAATGCAATGAGTGTCCTGCGTGCTTTGCTTGCATCCAGTGTCATATCAAGCCACCACCAGTGCTATTTCCAGTACCCTGCACACGTCTGCTCTACTTGACGATATTAACGACTATCGTCTATCGACTATGACGACTATCGTCTACTTGACGATAGTAACTATAGTACCGGGATAATATAACAATTTTACTCCAATCATAGGTTATTCCTTTTCGCGCTTCCTCATAGGTACTGGCGGCGTTATGAGCACGATCACGCGGTCATAAACGATGTACGATACAAGAAAGGAATAAGATTGAACAAAAGAAATTCTTACATCATACAGGCTCAGCTGTACGTGGTTTGACATGTAGGGATTACAGTGGTATAATTAAGAAAGGTCTAAAACCAATGCTTCGATCTCCAGCGACACAGGTATTGAAAGCTGTTGATCACAGTTAACGGAGTTTGATGTCAACAGCGTTACGCTTCCAGTTGATAGCACGATGAAAACCTTGTATAGTGCTATCTGCAAGCAGTACCATACTTGTCGAGAAATCGATTGGCGACCAGAGTGACATATTTTCCAGTTATCATCAGTGACCCTGAGCCCATCGTCCTACTGTGCGGTCAAGCAACTGTGTCAGCAGAAAGACGGCCGTGCTTCGATTTCCTAATATGTAGAGACTGTGACAGGACCGTTATTTCGAGGACGCATGTGCGCAATGCGTGTTACCTATAACGTTGTATGTGCACAGGGACAAACATCAGCAGATGCCTTCCTTGCACTTAGACCACACAAATATAACCTGCGGCAGTGGCGCAGTATCACTGTATATATGACATTCTGTTGTCAAGCATGGGGTCGCGGGCTCGATCCCCGGCAGCGGCGGTCACATTTCGATGGAGGTGGAATACAAAACACGCTCGTGTATGCTTAGATTTAGGTGCACGATAAAGAGCCGAGTTAAAATTCACCCGGAACCCTCCACTGTACACGGCGTCATAGCCTCAGCGTTGCTTTGATATAAGTTAAACTGCAAGAATCAATCGACGCTGCAAATATGCGGCTTCTTCTCTCTCGATGAGTCAAGGTTAACCATCGGAAATCATTGGGACAAGCCGACCAAGTGACCGCAGATTCCTTGAAGTTCCTCTTGTCTCTCCCTACCTTTTATTCCTCCTCCAGTGTCCTGCCTTTTTTTCTTCTTTCTTCAGGCAGCAGAACAAGTGCCGAGGTAAGGAGGGCAGACGAAGACGCGGTTTACTCAATCGCTTGGTCCGCAACAACGACCCCAGCCTCCCATCAGGACGCGGGAGGCGAACTTGACGCGCGTTCAGCCCCCAGGGAGTCCTCGGAAGCGGTGGCGACCGCCACAGCGGCGGCCTGACGGACACTCGTTGAGAAATACAACAGGTTCATCGGAGGAATACAAGGAGCGCACTCTTCAATAATGGAGCCTTTTTCTGCCCCCGAGGGAACGGCATGGCGGTCCGGCCCCCTTTTGTGCGTGTAAGTGTGCCCGGCGCGCACAGAGCTGTAGAGGTGATCGAAACGAAGTGACCGCACGGAGGCGCGGTCGTGTGCCGTCCATCCATAATACATAATGCGCGCGAGACGCGGGCTATGTTGCACCCACGGTACGTACATAGGATGTGCGCGCGCGGCGCGATTGCTTCATCTGGGAGCGCATCTCGCGGTCGTCGGCTCACGTGGGGCCTGCGAGCGCGCAAGTGCGTGTACACCATACGCTGTAAGTCCTGTGGAAACGCCGTCGGAACAAGCTCGAGATCGTCGAGTCCGCGCATGGGTGTCATAGTGCCGACGTCGGGAGACTGCGTTCCGCCGCTGCGGGTGTAAAAATATTTACTCCCTTAAGGGGGTTTTCTTTATCGCACTGATGACAGCCTTACCGTTAGGGCCTTACAAAAGTTTATAGAGGCAGACAACGGAGCTCTAACTAGTAGTGCGATGCGAAAAGACGTAGCTGAAGTCTATGTAATCATTCTGACAGCTTTGGGCGCACGGATATATCCGACATAGAGTTGCATATCTCTCCCTGTGAGATTCTCTTGTCGGATATTTCTGTGCGCCCAAGGTTGGCAGAATGATTACATAGTTTTCAACTACGTCTTTTGTCATCGCACGTCTAGTTAGAGCTCCGTTGATGGCCTCTATAAATTTTTGTAAGGCTCTTACGGTAAGTGTGCTATCAATGCGATCAAGAAAACACCCTTAAGGGTGTAAACAGCCCTCGCCGTTTTATAACGGTCATAATTTTGTGCCGCATGAAAGATGTATACTTTTTAACTCTAAAACGATGTAAGTACACGTACAATTTGGGGCTATTTCGTACGCCTGTTTTTACTTTCTTACTTCGACAACCTTTCCGGGGCTGCAGGTAATATATGACACACACACACACACACACACACACACACAGACACACACACACACACACACACACGCACGCACGCACGCACGCACACACACACACACACACACACACACACACACACACACACACACACACACACACACACAAATGCAAGGCATGTCTTAGTGCTCGCGAATTGTGAGCGCATTAAGTACTTGTGTTTCTATAGTGCGCCATGCAAGTGAACTGTGTGTTTTTAGTTCATGGCGTTCCCCTTTTGTTTTAGATGTAGTACAGTATTAGAATCTCTAAGCTACAGTTCTCAAAGTTTCGATATACTTGTCGCATGCTATTTACGCGCAAGCATATCTAGTTATCTTCTGCGCTATATCTCGCCTTCCGTGAAGCATTTCTGCGACCTGTTAAGTACCAGGAGGCGCAGGCGTTTTCTTGGGGAAACCGACAGAACCTGCGCCTCTAGCTGTGTAGTCCTTCAGGAGAAAAGGAAGAGAAACAGAAAACGCTGCAGTGATACAGACGCCCTCTCGAGAAAGACAAGCGAGCACGGCCAGGTAGTGTGCGCTCTGTAATCCCGATATGGAGGCGCGCCCTGCTCGACGAGGGGGACGGGCTGGTCGCTCTCGCCTCGAGTGCGGCGGGGCTGCCACTCCGGACGGGGACGACAGCGGTGGCGAACTATCAAAAAACAATTCTCGCCTGCCGAGTAAGTCTGCAGCATCGTTAGCAGCGTGTCCCTTAATGCGTTCTCCCGCAGCTACTAATTCTCCGAGCTGGAAACAGCTGTGGCCGCGCGGCCCGCACATGCGCCGCGAACACACGCGGGATGAAGAGGCTCCCCCTGGCGGGCGAAAGAAGCAAAACGGGGGGCGGCGCGCACAAATGACGCGCGGCGCGTCGCGCGAGCCGCTCGCTCTTCTATCCGCGCTCGCGCGCGCGGCGGCTGTCGTGCGCCGCAGTTATGAATCCCCATGAATCATGGTCACGGCCCGGGCGTAATCGTTCATGTCTCTCGCCGCTGCGGCGCAAATCAGCACTGTGACGTCAGCGAGCCGCGAGGCAGGCGGCCGTGCGTTTGATTTGCTCGAGCCCCCCGATTCATTTCCCGTCGTCGGTTCACGGGGAAATTCTGCCACCGCCTCGGGTTGAGCGCTCGGGTGGCCGGCTGCGGCCTCCCTGAGAGTTTTGGGCCCTGCGCTCACCTGGTGGCGCTCGAGCTGAGCACGCCATCGCCGATGGCCGGCAGGAACAGCAGCAGCAGGCTGGTGCTGCTGATGATCGCGGTTCTTCCTCGCCCGAACGCGCATAGGGGCGAAGCGAAGCGCAACGGCCTCACCTTTGAAGAACCCCGACGCGTCCGCGCTAAAAGATTACGCGTCAGCGAAGCGTGCGCTCTGCATCGCGCTTTCCTTTCGGACGCCGTTGTTACGGGGACATCTTTTAACTAAGCGGTGGTCTGGGCGCACTGGATTTGTAAACAATGAGGCCGCGTGTTCAGGCGCACGCACGCGCGGGTGTACGGGTGTACGGATGCACGCATGAGCAGTGATCGCGAGGAAAAAAGGAGGAGAGAAAGAGGGAGAGCGGGAGACAGCGCGAAGGGGGCGAGGACGCGTCAGTGTTTGCTGAACCGGGAAGCGAAACTTTTGTCTCGCTTACATTCCAAGCCAAGGATATGAAAGTTACTCGTAGACAGATTTTGTTTACGGTTGTCTAATTTCATGAAGTACAGAAACATGTCCTCGTAAAGAATGTCCGTCTGCTCCGACTTGATTATGAATTGCCTGATTTAATTGTCCTTAGTCGGGCGCGAGAGTTGTGTTTTAATTGCTCAATGAACAGTACATAACATGGCGCACGCGCTGGCTGAAGAGTCGGCAATTCTTTCATTTCCCACTATTGCCCGTTTACAGTCATCTACCCACATTCACATAAGAAATGATCAAACGCTGTTCGCTGCCGGCGGGTGTTCATTATGCAGGTTAAAAACTACATACGCGCGCGTGTGTGTGTGTGTGTGTGTGTGTGTGTGTGTGTGTGTGTGTGTGTGTGTGCGTGTGTGTGTGTGCGCGTGCGTGCGTGCGTGCGTGTGTGTGTGTGTGTTTTTTTTGTGTGTGTGTGTGTGTGCGTGCGTGCGTGCGTGCGTGCGTGCGTGCGCGTGCGCGCGTGTGTGTGTGTGTGTGTGTGTGTGTGTGTGTGCGCGTGCGTGTGTGTGTGTGTGTGTGTGTGTGTGTGTGTGTGTGTGTGTGTGTGTGTGTGTGTGTGTGTGTGTGTGTGTGTGTGTGTGTGTGTGTGTGTGTGTGTGTGTGTGTGTGTTGAAAGAAATACTCCAGTAACATACTTGCTTTTTCCAAGCATTGTTGCTCTAGGAAGAGGCAAGGGAGGGAACGTCCTATGGGTCACCATGTGCAGACAGGCAGGAGACACATCAGTGTTGAAATACCAGCATGAGCAGGTCTTTTACGCATACGCACTTCGCGGTCGGTAGATGCCACTGGATGCAATGCGTCACGCTACTCACAGCAATAGCGAAGAGTGAAAGGGACTGACAACTGGCCAGAATGTGTTGTGAGACGTTGATGGAAATGAAATGACCCATGGTTTATAGTGATGGTTTCCAGCACGGCTATTTCCGATTTAAGTAGGAATTATAATTTTAAATTGGCAAAGAAAGTCTCAAAAAATAGTAAGTGGCGAGACCTCACGGTGAAATCTTCGTACTTCGTATGTATTCTATGAGTTTACTGTACGTAAGTCGACTGCTATTAAGTGCACCATAATTATTGCTTAATATTGAAGTTTGTATATTATTAAACACTCGCGCATTATTCTATGCTTCGGAAATAAAAGAACGAGCGCGTGGCTACGGCAACACGCTGAACTGCTATCACGTGTAAAGGCGTCGATCGTTTAGTTTTCGATCCGATTGGTTTCGTTTTGACTGTTTATATACCAAAGCAGTTGGACAGATCGAAAACTACGAAAACACGTAGCTATTATCGCAGAAATCACTTAAGCATGCGGCAAACATGAATCGCAGGAACATCGACTTGACAAACAAAATCCTACTTTGTTACAGCACAGCTACACTTGTCGTCTGCCTCCCACTAATGCCGGCGTATAATCGCTATCGCGCTCACTTATCACCATTTTCGCCATGCTTTCGGTGGACGACTGCATCCTTGCTGCAGATAAAAAAATTTCGATAAAAAATGGTCCACGCCGTTTTCCGCGTTATCACTTTCTGATTAAACACTCTGACCTGTAAGCTTTCCATTGCACTAAAAAAAAAAAAAAGGGTACCATGTAAATTGGTTGTCAGTCCCTTTAATATCGGTGTTCCATACGCGCACAGAAGAATTAACACGTTTCTGTCATTTTGCGAGCTGCTGTCTTCGTTCACTTGGCTACTGTATCAGCCAACTGTATACCATGACTTCTTCGTATCGTTTTATTATTCTGTCTGCAGAAAAATATGGGCAGCAGCAAATTGCTCTGTGGATCTGCCCTTCGATAAATCACATAAAAACTCGGAAGCTAAAGACTAAAAGGTACATCTACATAAACTAAGACTAAAAGGATTTACGACAGCAAGTTCTTGTTTCCCTTGCACACTGCGCCGCTTACCTTCGTGCTCATCAATCGCAGATTCAGGTACCCGTTGACGATTCTGCACTAGCAAGACAGAAGATAATATACGCCTTCGTGAAGCCTCTGTGTTTGCTGCGGCGCGGTAAGTTGCGCCATCAGCGCGCACTCGGCAAATAGCAGCTGCTGCGCCAAAGACTTTCGTGTACACCTCCATGTCTCCGTATACGGCTTCCAGTTTTCATTCTTTCGTTTGACTATAAATATGCTTGATACTTGTCACTTGCCTGAAGCTTCTTGTGTGTATTAAGTCACTATCACAGGTACAGTTTTGAATGATTAGACATCTCGGAAGCACATATGACCCACAAGAGGCTTCGGACATGAGATTTCGCGACCCAATGCATGACACTAACCCCCGTTTCAGACATACACCTTAACTTGAAGTCCATGTTTGATTTGATTTAAATGACGTCTGGTGTGAACGTGCCCAAGGCGCTCATTGCGTTTACTTCTGTGCGTTCACGATAGGCGTCACTTAGATCAAGTCAAGCATGGGCTTCAAGTTAAGATGAATTTCTGCATACGGGGGTAAGTGTAACTCTCTGTGTCCAGTAAAATGCGGCGTCCATGTTGAATTTTCATCTCCTGGGCTACTCAGATGTGCGAAATGGATCTGGAATCGTGGGGAGGCTTGTGCAAACAGGCCCGGCCACTGTAGGTGTACACGATAGACCACGACTGCGACAACTTGTCACAGTAAAGTTTTCCAGCCCTCATGCCTCTTCCCTGCTTCTCTTTAAGCTGGGGTGCACCTCTGCAAGGTTACATGAGCCACCACGTAAGACACCACCGTAATTGGAGACCCTTCATCACGACCTTTAACAGCTCCATACATTCGAAAAAAATGTATTAAAGTAGGCTTATTCTAATATATTCTATGCAGGGCTTGTTGGTTCATGACTTATAGCACAGGGCAGAGAACACGAGAGAGACAGTAGATACACACACAGCTGTTGAAAGTCAGCGCTGCGTGTGTTTACTATACTCCCCGTCTTGTGTTTCTAGCCCTGTACCAAGGGGCGTGTGAACATTCGAATTTCGAATGACGAACCGAATAGTGACCCATTTGATTCGTTCTTCGAATTCAATACCAACTATTTGCAAATACGATTATCTTTCGTATAGTTTTCAAAATTTAGGACATCAACTGTGTCCCATTAAGCATAAAACTGGAGCAAAAGTAGGATAAGTTTAATGCCTTCGGGCACAGCACAGACGAGCCACACAGCATAGACAGCAACACGAGAACCTATACGTAGTGAAGAAATCTACGTGCTTTAGGGAGGCTTATACGTTGACGGCTGCACAGCCATCATTTCCACTCTCTTAAGAGTTCTGTACATAGGAGGATACGCTCTGTCTGTTTCTAATGCTCTGTGCTTTTATTAAACAATGCATCATAACGTGCTATGTAACCTTAATGACGGAAACTTGCTAACGTTAAGCATACTATAGGACCCGCCGTGGTTGCTCAACGTCTATGGTGTTAGGTTGCTAAGCACGAGGTCGCGGAATCGAATCCTGGCCACGGTGGCCGCATTTCCATGGGGGCGAAATACGAAAACACCCGTGTACTTAGACTTAGATGCACGTTAGAGAACCCCAGGTGGTCTAAATTATCTCGGAGCCCCCCACTACGGCGTACCTCATAATCAGATCGTGGTTTTGGCATGTAAAACCCCATAATTTACTAATTTAATTTAAGCACACTAGGATGAGAGCATCTGCCGCCGGGAATAATGATACATGCACATTACGTGCTTCTTTTGGACGATACGCCCAGGCGTCCGTACGAAGAAGACCATGAACTGCCCTTTGGGATCGGGCTGGCAGCTGAACGGGTCAGTTCTCTAGTTTTCTAAACACATCTTGTAAATAGTCTTTCGTGTAATAAATCCTTCGTTCGCGTAACGGTATCAACTGTGGAAACTGCTGTTTATTATTTGAAAAATATGTGATATTCAATTCGCTTCGCTTCTAAAACACTATTCGATCCGTATTCGATTCGGTCTAAAAAAGTACTGTTCTCACACTCCCAGCTGTACCTCAACTCAGGAAGGTTTATCTCCCACGGCTACCAGTTCATCAGCACCGATACTACCCCTAGGCAACTGCCGCTATAGCGAACGGGCATGGAGGTATCGCTGAACTAGTGCACAAGTCCGCCGTACGATTTTCTCTCACGTAAATAGCGTTGTACCTGAGTAGCGAAATGGATTCGCTGACGCAGCGGTAGACGCCACGCTGAAAGTATGAAGCAAATACTTTTCACATGGTTAACGAGCCTAAGACAACTCTCGCGGCAGCTGATCTTACTCTGCATATGCTGCGAACGCACATAATCACCGGAAATCCACTTTCTGAGACGTAGAGCCCTTGAAGAAGTCATCATCATCATCATACCATGTCACACCACCACAACCACCACCATCATCATCGTCGCCGCCGCCTTGATAGCCACTTGGAGGACGAACTATCGCCTTACAGATCTTAACTAGAATATAAACTATAAGCCCGCGCTCGCTCTCCATAAGTCCCATATGCACATGGGACGCTTTGTATCCTCGCGCTGCAGGCCTATCGTGTTTCGTTCCATCGCTCGTTGAGCGGTCTTCAAGCTTGCTCTCGAGTTTCTGTGTTATCCCGCGAGTTATCACGCGCTAATGTGGAGAAACGCGCCTGCCTGTATACGCGCGAGAGGAGGTGCCGCCGGCCTGCAGCGCCGTGGCCTCGTTTGTCACGCAACGACGCGGTCCGTCTCGCACGCGCGCGCTCCGACGCCGCGGGTCTTGCTGCGGGCGCACCATCGATCAGAGGCGCATATCGCGAGGCGACATAATACAGCCATCAGCAGCGAATACCCGGAGCCT
This sequence comes from Dermacentor variabilis, assembly GCF_050947875.1. Lineage (NCBI taxonomy): Eukaryota > Metazoa > Arthropoda > Arachnida > Ixodida > Ixodidae > Dermacentor > Dermacentor variabilis. The sequence goes on along the minus strand of NC_134570.1, from coordinate 24,545,628 downwards.
GTAAACAGGGGCATTAGTGCCGAGAATGTGCGAGATCATCGATTGCAACGCGTCTCCGCACACGCGATACTTTCGCTCCACGTATGTGGGACGTCGATGCTCAACCGCCGGCGACAGTTTCTTTTAAGGAATTTGCTTCATCCGTGCAAAGGGGCCCAACGGGGTGGCGGGAGCTAGGCGGCGTAATGCCTCCACAATCTCGCCCGCCTTCTTGTTCTTATTATCTCTGGTTATCCCCCATGTGCGACCAAGAAAAGCCACACGACATACAGTGAGATTGCGAGAGACACGCAATGCGAATGACACCACGTTATATAGATTACATCGGTGGTTTGTATCGCGAAAAATGGTAATGTTTACACGTCAGTAAACATTCTTGCCCACTTTCAAGTTAAGTGCTAATCAACTGGCGCAGCCCCCTGCACCTTGCTAAAGTGAACAACATGTTCAAATTTTTTTTTGCGTATGTGTAAGAAAGGGGCGACGGAACCACGTGCATCTGCGTGAACACCGAAGCCTTTGTTGTCAGGCTCTGCTATTTGCCACACAACATTAATCGTCATCTGCCTTGCCCGCATCTCTTTTCTTGAAAACGCTGCGCTCGTTACTTTTCTGTCGAGAATGCTCTGTCATGCTGATAACGCGCATGCCGTTCGTGACTTGGAAGTACCGGGCTCGGGGCTTTAAAGAAAAGAAATGCGGGCAAGACAGATGACGATTATCGTTGTGTGGCAAATATTCACCCCAAATGGTGCAAGTGTTTTTAGAGTGTACAGGGTGTTCCAGCGAGTAATTCAAATTTTTTTTAAAAGTTGCCTGTGGCAGATAGCTCAATTCTAGTTTATGAGCCGGTCTACTCGAAGCGGCGGACCTACTTGCACAAAAAATTGAAATTCAAAATCAACTAATTAGCATTAATTCACTAATTGACGTTCTAACTAATTATCTTATGACCCATGTTGCAATTTACAAATTCTAGCAGTGGACTTGGCAAGGGGGATCCCCTTGGAACGAATACTCAGGACAACACCAGTTTTGAGATGCAAATTCCCGAACTTTGCGGAGAAATGCATTCGCGTTCCAGTTACTTGTGTGCTTCGGTGCATGAAACGACGTTTTGAGAACGAATTAATTGGAACGCCAATGCATTTCTCCGGAAAGTTCGGGAATTTCTATCTCAAAACTGGCGTGATCTTGAAAATTCATTCCAAGTGGATCCGCCTTGCGAACTCCCCTGCTAGAATTTGTTAATTGCAATATTGGCTTCAATGCAATCTGTTAAAAACCTAATTAGTGACTTTTTATTAATTAGTCGATTTTACATCTCAATTTCCTGTGCAAGTATTGTCAGCCGCTTCGAGTATAGACCAGCTCATGAACTAGAATTGTGATACCTGCCACAGGCAACTTTTAAAGAATTTTGAAAGTGTTCGCTGAAACACCCTGTATACATAGTCGCAAGCACACCTCTGTACATATATCCACGGTTAGGAAGAGACAATGATGCCAGTACACGGCCATCTAAAACTTGTTTACCACTTGTAGGCTGCTTACAACGGTCAAAGCACACAAATAGACGAAATGTGTATCAACAATTATGCGCGCCACTTGCGAGCTAAAAGTGCACATCGGCACTGCTTTCTCTTTTGCGTGCGTGAATGAGCAGCAGTCCGCCATTGACAATTTATCATTACATGTGACGATGAAAGTTCTTGTTTGTAGCAACTGCGCTACGTGGAACAATGAGAAACGTGCACTGGAAAGACTCACCGGAAAATAAAAAAAAGTAATTAAGAGAATGCTAAGTTGAGGAAAAGGAAGAAAGTCCGTTTGTGACGGCGCTATCAGAAAGGGCTGTTTGTGTGCGACGGCAGGAGTCGCTTTGTGCTTCTGCAGAGCTGCAGTGTGCAGGTGCAAATAGATGCGCGAAAGATAAATGGGCACGCCCTGGGGTGGTATTATCGGACAACCACTTTCACTTTCATGGGATTTTACGTGATTATCCCCGGACGCGTCGACGTCCACGGGCGACAGCGTTTCTGGAACAAGGCCATGCCGCAGGGTCTTACCGCAGTGCTGCAGGAGCGCGCTGTCGCCCGATGACGCCGACGCTTGGCACTGCGCACGCGAAATCTCGCGACAGTGATAGCACCGCCGAAAGTGGTCGCCCGGTAAAACCACAGCTGATTACGGACATTCACGCAGTGCCGTTTCAGTGCAGCTCTTCACCATTACCGCCTACAACATCGAAACCCTCTGTGCTTAAAGAATTGCGTCAACGAGCACATAACCGAAGCACTGGATCGAGTCTGTGGCTGTTGCACTGCAGATATACGTACACACCTGTATCAAAATAAAGGCTGACGCAACATGAAAAAAAAAAAAAATTAGCAACAACCAACCCCGGTCTGCTACCCAAGAATGCGTCTAGCATGCTCTGTGAGGGGGAGCTTATTCGTGGCACTGTGTTGCAGTACGTGTTATGGGTGGCGCTCCCTTTACCATCGTGCCTTACCCGTATGCGGGAGCCAGCCGGTATACTTCGAGCACCATTTCCTCAAGAGCCCGTATACGGGATCCCGAGCAGCGTCTGCGACCAGAATCGCAGCGTCTCGTCGACCGCGTCTCAAAACGCTAGAGCTGTCGTCACGACGCAAGAATGCGAGAACGTTGCCCTTGTAACGTGACACCGTGGGGCACCGCACGCGTTACTATCGGTACTACCGCACCGTACGGTGGTACAGTGGCATCGCAGTCACCGCGCAGTTTTGACCGCTGCGTTAGACTGTACTGTTCTTCGGGTTTAGTCCACAAGAACGGTTAGACAGTCACAATAAATCGCCGGTCCCCAAAACAATGCTGAACGCATTAAAAGGTGATCGTAAAAGAGGTACAAGCAGCAGATACAGAGGGAGCGAGCAGTGAAGAACAGCTGTGCGACAAGGGGATCGTTATTCAGCGCACGAAAAAATACACAAATGCGACCGGCGGCATCCAAGCTGAAGGTTTGGACGACTTTGCTTAGAGCAACTGGCGCCCGAGACCGTATCTCAAACCTGGAGTGAAGTATAGCTATGGAGCAGATTATCGCGTCACGATGGCGTAATACCGAACGGCGGCTGACGCCTCCGACGCGGCCGCTCGCGCGGCGTATGCATACGCACTTCCCGAGAGGGCTTCTTATAGTGACAGCTTTTATATGAGTATTCTAGAAATTTATTCGCGGCGTCGCTGTGCAGGATGTTATACAGCGACGGGGTAATGATCGTTATGTGGTCATGGCTATAGGCAGAGAGAGAAAGAAAGATAACTTATTTATAGAAAGGCGGAGAGGTCAACCTGTGCTCGTGTTCTCTAACATGCAGTGCCGCTAAAGAATAACAGCCCGTGCTGTTATTGCAGCACATCTCGGGGGGGGGGGGGGGGGACCAAGGCCCAGACAATGGTGCTCCGTGAATGGCCCGACGTGGATGTTTGCCAAGGGGCTAAAGTTTGTCATTCCTACGTGTACACACTAGGCACACGCAAAGTGTGTGGTTTAGTGCCTCTGGTATACTGTTTCAACCATGTCAGGGGTACAATTTTAAAACATACTAAATAAGCTGCACCAGACGTATAGATTATAATGCGCTAGGCATCGCAGCGCTATAAGAGAACAAAGCTCAATGCTATACCTTGCACGGAAGAATAAATGCCACTGGAAGCGCTAAGCTATTTAGTTGAAGCTGTAACGATTGAGTCTGATATTACAACGCTTTCGTGTCACTGGCAGCGCTGAATCTTTCCATTCAACGAACAAATTTAGAGACAAAGGTGCTACAGCGAAATGATAAACAGTGTCAGCGGCTCTTCGTTTTCCGAGATCTACTTGCGACGGCGGCGGTTTCCACGGCCCGGTAACGAATGGAGCAGTGCCGAGCAGAGGGCAAGAGGGAGAGGTGCGCGACGTGCGTGTCCGCAGACAGGGCGGCAAGGGGAGGGCGAAAAGTGGCTTCCTTCGGAAAACAGAACGAGACCTCCCGAACAAAGCATCCGCAAAGTAGCGGCGGCCAGGTTGTTTCCTGCTTCCGGAAAGAAGAAAACAAGAGGGACACACGTCTTCCTATTATCGGTGACCGTGCTTCATCGGGCGGTGGAACCGCGGCTCTCCTTCGCAGCCCGCGGGACACGTTCGCGGAAAAAAGAAGGAACCGCGAGCCCCCCTCCGTGGGGCGCGCTGTGTGTGCTGATCGATGAACGGTAATCACCGGGTTGGACGCGTCCCCCCCTCCCTCCCCTTCCAGTACAACCCGAACTCCTCTTGACCCCCGCATCACCGCCGTGTGGACTCGGTGTGGGTGAAAAGGTGAAAGTAAAGCGCGCCGAGCTGTTATTACCCGGGGGGGTCGTCGGCGGCTGCCCGACAGACCGAATTCGGCCGCGCGCAGCGGCAGCAGCAGCAGCAGCAACCAACCGGACATGTCTCGCAGGACTCTGCGGGGGAGCGGCGTGCGCGTTCCCTGACAAGCGGCTCGACTCGGCTTGGGGCTACGGTCTCCTCGTGGGCCGGGTCCTGTCGCGCTCATCCGCTCTGCACGCAGCGTTCATTCGCTTATGCGTCCGTCCGCTCGGCGGGGTGTGGAGGGACAGGACGTGAAATTACGCGCGCGCGCGCGTTCTTGCCCCGACCCAGGAGAAAAAGAAGACAGGTTGTCGTGGAGATGATGCTTGTGAAGAAGAAAAATAAACGAAGAACTGTACTGGTGCATGAGATGCAGGTCTTTCGAGACAGTTTCGCAAGGCAAGGTGAGGGGCCAGATGGCGCAACGATTTGGCTCCCGTGAGCCGATTACCCGTGCGAGCGAACCGAGCCCTCTTTCTGTTGGACGGGCTTCGTTTTTCGACATCCTGTGCTGGAGCGAAGAGACTGCGACAGCGTGCCCACACCATGTAGGCACACGTACTCGCGCGTGCAGTCTAGCACCTGGAAAGTGCTAGTGTTGATTCCTAGAAAAGCCGAAATATAGCACGACACGCTTCTATACGCTTCGTGATAGGCGAAAGCACACAGAACAGAATCGTCCTCCTACATGAGTGGCGGACGCCTGAGCTCCACCAGTGAGGAGACTTTCTTAAAGAACTTGTAAGACAGGAAACTATCGTACGTAAGAGTTTCTTCTCTGGTTCGTGCATTATTTCTATATTGCCTTCTTTATACGTTCTAATAGATGCAGTTCACCACAAAATCACAAGAGCAGTGTTTCGAAGTTGATTCTTGAGATTTCACAAAAATATACACATTTTCAATTTTTTGTTCTTTATAGCATCTAAGGGCCTATCTGCATTTAATGGTCAGTTATAACCTTTTCACACGCGAAAATAACGAAACAAAGGCAAAATAAGAACAGTCAGACTGCTTGCTTGCTCGACTACTTCTAGCATTTTAACATTTCATGTGCATCTTAATAGGGAAAGCTTTAGCAAACGCTCGCTGCCACTTAAGTTGTCCCTCCGCCGATTCTGTTACTCTATAATAAGCGATATCTTCTTTATTCAAACTGAAAATGGGAAGTTCACAACAAGCGAAATGTTACCTGTTAGTTGCCTAACAGGTAACTCTGTTAGGTAATGCCTAACTCAACGCCCGCCCCTTATCTGAATCACATCATCGACTAGAGTTTGATATCCAATTCAAACTGCCACCATCTGTATTGTGCACTTCACGTCTCTCGTTTTCCTGGAAGCACCTCACTCCCTTTTCCCGCCCTATATATAACATCGGAGAGATGAAGAGATAAAGAGAGAGAGAGAGAGGAAAAGGAAATGCAGGGGGGTCATCCACACGCGCGTCCTGTTTGCTACCCTATGACAGGGGAATGGGTTAAGCGCAGCTAAAGAGAAAGAAGGGAGAGAGCGCAGCAAGACGAAAGCAGTCAAAGCTCAATCGCACGGCGACCGTATACCGCTAGTCCCAACGCAGCGCCGCGAGATGGCAGCGGCGTCAGCGGCGGCTCGCCGAGGAGTACGGCGCATCGCGCAGCTGACGAGCGGCAACGGTGCGGCGAGAAGCGGGAACTCTCTCTCGGGCGGCCAGCCACCTGGGAGCACGCGCTGCTAGACGCGAACCAGATGCGGTCTCGCAGAGACGAGGGAAGGGATCTATTCTGTCCCCTTCTCAGTGAAGCTCGAAAAAGAAAGCGAGGCTGAGAGTAATTACAGGGCCCCGGGGTGCGAGCCGCGGTGGCAACAATGGCTGCCGATAGAGAGGAAGAGGACCAAACTTTCCGCCGCGCGAGAGACAGAGCCCCAATCGCGCGGTTGTCTTCTGACGCGCCCCGGTTTTTTTTTTTTTTTTTTCAGCGCGCCGACACAAAAGGGGCGACCACCACCGTCGGCGCGCCCGAAAAGCGACAGACGTGCTTCTTCCGGTCTGCGCCATCATCCTCCTGCGCTCGCCGTTCGATGAGAATTCGCGCAGAGGAAAGCGTCGGTAGCAGCAGCACTGTTCGGCCGCTTCTGGCTGTCTCGCTCGCCCTGCATCGTTTTCTTTTATTTATTTCTTCGTAAAAACAGGGCGGTGGGAATAGCGTCCGTCATCAGCCTCTTTGTTGCGATATCGTTGCGCTCTACATGAGGAGCTGCGTTGTGGTTCCATTCAACGGTGGGCGGCTCTCGTCAGTTTTTTGGGCGGAGGTTCGACAACTTGAACAGGCAGCAGGTGCGGCGTGTCTGTCGATGCAAGTCCCGGCTTGTTGTGCTTCGCTGGAACAGGCAGATGTATCACTTTTTTTCTCCGTATCGTTTCCTTTAAAGATCAGAATAAATACGTCGATGCGAGGATGAATGGCTCGGACGAGACAAGCTGCTGCAGGGCAGCGATATGCCGCCGCGCTTCGGCGTGTCGTGAACAAAACGCGACACAGTCACGAAATCAGCGAGTGCTTTCTCCCGGCGTGTGCTCTTCAAGGACGCGCGGATACCTTGATGGAGAGACGAGACACCAGCGCTATAAGGCAAGGAAGCATTGGGTTAATGCTGCCATGAAGCCCTGGCGTTGCTGTTCCTGAAGTCAAGTTAGCTTAGCCACCGTGTGACAGACCTGATGTGCTGCCTCGCATGTACATACGCGCAGCTGGTTCTCTCGCTCTCACCCTTCCTTCTCCCTTTCCATTCATTTTCCGCACAGCAGGGTAGTAAACCAGACGTGCTTCTGGATGACCTCCAGACCCTTCTTCTCCAGTGATTTCTCTCTTTCTCCCTCTTTTTACCACGTACCGAAATCAGGTAGCCCTACTGGCACATTTGATTTAACACACTATGGAAATGTGATCGGATGTCGCTGATATTTCAGACAGGAGGGAATGTCTCAGTTTGGCGAACATCAGAAACTAGAGTGCAGCACAACTGGAGAAAATACTGAAGAAATCGCAACGCTGCAGGCAAGGCATAGAGTCTGCTGCAGTTACGTACTGCGGACAATAAGTGGTACTGCGCTGCGTCAGATTCACTATATTTCAAGTGCCAGGAAGCGAAGGGTCCAGATTCGCATCCACTTTTGGGTTAAGACATAATGAAAAGTGCGACGGGCAACCAGAGTTGTGCCTATTAGGAACTTTACCTGGACTTTACATGCGCCTCTTTAAATGTTACTTTAGTGTGTTAGCATGAATAACATTTGTTAAAGACATAGAAAGCAGCGCATGAAACAAGTGCATACGGTCACTAGGTGCTTCTCCGCGGTCTTCTTGCCAAAGCCCACTATATATATAGGCGGCCTCGGGTGATTAGTCACCGGCTGTGACGGCTCAGCGGCTCTATATGGCGTTCTGCTGCCGAGCACGAGGTCGCGGTTTCGATAACCTTCCGCGGCGGATTCATTCTAATCGCAACTGAGTTCAGAAAACGCTTGTCTGTCATGCATCGCTCATCTGTTTGAGAAACTCAGGCCGCAGACCTTCGCTAAGGCGTCTCTCACGGATCCTGTGATGTTTCTGGACGTAAAGCACTACCTACATATCAACCTATCATTTGAATGTTACAGATAATTATCCGATGCACTTATTTATACAGCCATGACTACACTTAAGGTCAATCCGCGTGTACGATGAATCAAGGCAGGTGTCCGAGCAGGTAAGGCATCTTGTATGTCTTGTATGGGCGTATGTGGACCGTCACTTGAGCTCTGCATTGTCACTTGTAGTGACGCTGTTCGAGGCTATGGGAGAGGGAGTCCGCAGCGGGAAGGGTAACTCGCCTCCTCCCGCCGTGCAACATGTTATTTGCTTCTTTCTCGGCTATTACTAAACCCGTTTTTCTTTTCCATTTTCATTTTTTTTATTATTTGCTGCTGTAGAATGCCGCCTACACAGTGCTTTACAACTTCTAGTATATAACCAAAATTTCCAACAGGGCTTGCAGACGGGCAGGTTAATTAAACTTAATTGGAACGACATCGTTCCTATATGCGGAACTACGAAAACAGAAAAACGGCAATAGAAAAGTGTTCGCATTCAGAAAATAACCTAGCCTGTACCGGCGTGCGCCCGAAAAGATTCCGATATAAAAAGGGAGTAGGTGAACTTCAATGTCTGGCTGCGTAAAATCCAAATTTGTTTGGATAATGGGATAGAAAAAAAAAACGTAACGGACTCTGCCGGCCAGCAAATGCACTCAACCTCGGCACTTTCTTTCGCTGTCGATCTTTACCGTTTCTTTCTTTTGGTGCAAAGATTCCTCCCGAACGCTTGCAAAACGCCGGGGCCGCGGGCGCGCCGAAGCTGCCCCGCAGTAGTCGCGAAACCACGGGTTGCGACGCAGACGGTGCGGCTCTCGTCCGGAGCACGCGCACAAATTTATCGGCGGCTGCGGACGAGCGGGCGCGAAAGACGCGCCGCCGATCCTTGGTGGCTGCGCGGCGCGTAAAAATAGCGCGCGCCACATGGCCTCCGCTCCGTGGCGAACGGCGGTCATAAAGCAGTTGCGGCCCGTGCAGTGCGCGCCGCGCCGGAATCTCGGGCCGCACCCGCGCTCGGGAATGCGTGCCCACGGCTGGTGGTCACGGATAGCTCCGAGACCCGTTCCCGGCCCGTCTATATAGTATGTTTACATGCGATGGATGGCAGGTTCAGAGGAATTAGAACCCACCACCGGAGTAACGTTAGTTACTGTTATCGTCTGAGGAACACCGAGTTAAAACCGGACAAGTGCGGAGTTTAATCGGAAAGCACACAAAGCTAATACTTCGGCGACCTTCCACATTTAACTGCCGGGGCAAAGCGTTGGCAGAGACACGATGTCTAACGTGATGTCCTCTTTCATGATGCTCCTTCGACGAGAACACTTACGCAGCGCAAGAAAGATTCAGATGAATTTTATTTGGGCGAGGTGGCACAAGATGTCATCATCAGCCTTGCCACTGCCGTCCACGGCTAAACGGCGAGTATTTTGCGGAGAAGCTAATACCGGTGTAACACGGCCACTTTCGATCGCGATCGAGCCCGATCCGGTTGAAATTCTCATATGCCATTGGCTCGCTCTCGCAGCTTGCGCCAAGGAGCCAATCGCGGCCGAGAAATTACATCCCTATCGGGCTCGATCGCGATCGAAAGGGCATCGTGTGACACCCGTATAATGTATCTATATTCAGCCGCCTTTAAGAACGCAGAGAAAGAAAAAGTCCATGGGAAGACAGGCAGAATAGCCAGAGGTTTAATTCTGCTTGGCTATATATATCCTGAACCGTGCTTCGGGGTGAAAATATAGACATAGAAAGAGGGAAGCAAGAACGACGCAAAATGCGCACATAATAGCACGGGTTGCACGTATAGCGTTTCCAACGTCAATCATGTATGTCCGAAGCCCATCCCCTCCCCCCTCTCCCCCAGGTATGTCATGGGTCGAGTATCGCAGATGTTGCCTCTTAGGAACGCGGACTTCTCAGTTGGAAGCACTGACGTATAAAGCTTCTGTTCTGGTAGCGTAAGAGTGTCCAGTCTTTAAAAGAGAGTGAGTGAGTGAGTGAGTGAGTGAGTGAGTGAGTGAGTGAGTGAGTGAGTGAGTGAGTGAGTGAGTGAGTGAGTGAGTGAGTGAGTGAGTGAGTGAGTGAGTGAGTGAGTGAGTGAGTGAGCGAGCGAGCGAGCGAGCGAGCGAGCTGGTTGGAAAACTGGTACAGCGCAACAAGGAAAGGAAGAAACAGCCGAGCCGGCTAATTGAAATAACAGAGCGCTGTTCAACTCTTTTTGGCCAGCACGACTGTTTCTTTCTTTCCTTGTTGCGCTGTACCAGCTCGAAAATGAAATACCAACTCACTCTGTCCTCAACACTAGTGCGCTGGTTAACGAGTGACAGAATAAATGAACGGGGCGAGCCCGTCAATGTGGTTTTAGAGCTTCCTACCGGCACTAGCATATAGCTCCGGCCGTTATACAGCGAACACGATTCTACTGTAACGTTCTAAAAGACAAAATGTTATGTAATGTGTCATAAAGACCGTTTCATGTATCTATGAACTGGCCAAGCACACTGGCAGGACAGATGCCGCTCGAAAACTTCGAATGATAAGCCGTGACATCACGTTCTCCTTGTGGAACGCTGGAAGTTTTCACGACTACCGACTCCACAATCTTGACTACCCTCTACGCCTTTGTATTCCAGCTGGACTCTGCCGTCGCGAAGCTACCCTGCTTTGTCGACTATGGCTAAGGGTGGCTTTCACCAAGCCTTTCGCTTACCGAATTGGATGGGCCGACGACGCCACGTGTGAGGACTGTGGTAACGAGGAGACTTTTCGACACCTTCTTTGTGACTGTCCTCGATATAATTTACAGAGACAATCACTCGCAACCGCGATAGCGCGCTTTGACCAAAGACCTCTCACAGAGGATCTTATTTTAAAATACCGTCATCACAAGCCATCGCACAGAGGGCGACGAGGGCACTGTTGCGGTTTTTGAGGCCGACAGAATTGGACAGGCGGCTGTAGCCTGAACAGATGTTGATAGTGCGGCAAGTGTCACTGTGCTGTGCGATGACAGTATTCGGTGCCAGTGACCGATTGTGATTGTGTGTCTACGCTCCTTCCTTTCCTTATCTCTACTTTGTTACCACTTTACCTCCCCCTCCTCTCTCTCTCCCCAGTGTAGGGTAGCCAACCGGATCTTTTTCTCTGGTTAACCTCCCTGCCTTTCCCCTTTCCTCTCTCTCTCTCTCTCTCTCTCTCTCTCTCTCTCTCTCTCTCTCTCTCTCTCTCTCTCTCTCTCTATGAACTGGCAATACCACGTGACTTTTCAAGCCGTGACGACGCAAAGTTTCGTATTTTCCAGATGCTTTGCTAAATATCATTGGCGGTCTACGAGATTAAACTTGACATTTTAGCCTTGTGGGGAGTACAGGTCAGATGGCTTGTGTTTTTTCCAAATGTGTAAAACGAAATCTCCCAGGAAGTTATGAATGCATGTGGTTCGCTGTGTCCAATTCAGCAGCTATACTTATCACACTATTTCATTTGCATTCAAACGACATCCCAGAGCTATCCGAGCTAAGCGTTTCTTTGTGTGCACACGTCTATCCTTCTTCGTTTAATTCCACATCCACATTATCTTAATTCGCACCAGCAATGCCATTTGGCTTTCTTTAAAGAGCTTCCTCTGTGCCCATACCCATAAATTTTTGACATTGCCCCTTGTTAGGATCGGCCTGAAGCTATTTCAGCCAGCTGCACGTGTTCCAATCCAACCGGACGGGGCGCACTTCAGAGTTCCACGAAGCCCCTCTGACGTCGGCTCCGGACCATTACACCTGTATGTGTGTGCGGCACGTGTATGTGAGTCCTCATCCTCCTCCAAGTCGACAGCCCTCATCCTCCTCCAAAGGGGCGGGTCATCTTGAATGACGTCGAACTATGACGTCGAGCAGAGAGCTTATAAGCAGCGATTGTCGGCTGCTAGAGTGTGCTCGTTGTCGTGCTAGAAATGTACTAGGGAGCTGCGTGCTCGCTGTCATGCTCGAAATGTACTCGTGAGCTGTGTGCTCGTAAGCTGTTTGCTGTATGTTAGTCTTGCAGCTCCATATGGGAGTCACGCTAGACTGTCGATATATGTCTGGTCTAAGATGTAAATAATGTAAATAAATCCTGTTCACCGAGTTCCTCTCTACGACCGTCAACTCCTTCAAATGGTGGCAGCGGCGAGATCGTCCGACGACTCCTACATCTGGTTGACAGCGGTGGGATCGTCCGACAATCCTGACACCCTCCGGCCATCTGTCAAACTTCACCGTAATACACCAGCGTAACTCAATGGGTCTCATTTTAAAAATGATATTTCAAAAAGCAAATTTCAGTTAGCAGCGTCGAGGGTATGCCCTTCTAAGAACATGTGTATTTACGGCACTTAAACGTAACTTTTCTGCTGCATTACAGCATTGTTTAAATCCTGTCCAAAATTGTGCTACAACACGGCGAATCGTTACGGCTAGTGCCGTGAATACGCATGTTAATAAGAGGGCGCACCCATTGACGTTGCTAACTGAAAGTTATTCCAGCAGAACTTTTTTTGTTGGGCTAGTTGGTGCATTTTACTGAAGATACTATAGCCCCAAACAGACAGACGTGTCTCTTTTTGTGTCGTCTGTTTGGCGCTATAGTACTTCAGTAACTGAAAGTTGTTGAAATTCGGGCGGCCTTCCAAAACATCATTTCTTTTAAAAGCTCCTCATTTAGTTAGACTAGTGCACTGCAAGGAAGTTCGATAGAGAGTCAAAGGGGCAATGTCCAAAATTCCTGGACGTGCCTTTTCTCATGTCCCCCTAAAGCCTAATAAAGACCCGTTTTGCCGAATAGCAGAAACTTCAGAACTATATAGGATAGTTGGAGGCGGTAAAACTGGGAGTAGTCTCCCTGCGTCTCTGATACCTCCAGTCCTGAGCAAGACATGCAATGTTGCACTGAAGTGGATGGATTTTAATGAAGGAGTCTGACGTTTACAAGAAATAAGTACCTGCAACGGGTAATACTGAGATTGCGTGTGCAGCTGGCGGAATTACTATATATTCGAGGGGCAGTCAAGGCCGTTGAGAGAGAGTCGCGCATTTCCAGTATGCTACCCTGCGCAGAGCATAAACGGACATAATGTAAATGTCTGTTTCCACTTTTGTTAGCGTTGAAAATACCTGCTGCGTTGCTTGTGGTTGCTCTTGCTGTTGTCATTTTATCGGCTCCATGTTCCTCTTATTGCATCGTTATGGCATTGTTTCCTTCGCCGTGAATCACTGCTTAAAGGGAGATAGGGGGTCTCGCCAACTAGTTTATTCCGCTTTTTACCCTTAATAACTTTCAGGAGGTCCTCTGGAAAAAAAATACATTGAATAGATTGAATTGAAAAATAAGGAAGACGGGAAAAGGAAGAGGACCGACTGTGGGCATGCGCGGACAAGGCCGCAGAGACGGTAGCGAAGGCACAGAAGGAAACATTTACATGGCAAGACAACAAAATGAGATGACGTCTACATCAGCAAAAAGACAATTAAATACGACTGACTTTCTAAGAGGTTGAAAAAACAGTATGGAAAAACATTCTCTGAGGCTAGGACTCCGAAACGACGGCTTCGAAAAACTGTATTGGAAATTTTTATTCTGCATGAAGCTTTCTATCTGTAAAGAACGGATGCATGGAAGTAAACGATCATTTCGTTTGATTTAATTGCAGCAACAAGAAAACAGAGAGAGAGAGAGAGAAGAAAGGGGAAAGGCAGGAAGATTAACCAGATGGGAAGATCCGCTTTGCTACCCGACGTTGGGGAGAGAGGGGAGGGGGAGGTAAAGCGATAAAAAAGTAGAGATAAAGAAAGAAATGAGCATAGACATACAATCACAGTCGGTCACTGTCACCGCACACCGTCACCGCGCAGCACAGTAGCACTTGCAGCCCTATAAACATATGTTCAGGCTACAGCCGCTTGTCCGATTCTTGGAATGCCTAGGTGACTAATACACGACGAAGTATAGAAATTCCGATAAACAGCGAACTCAGTGGAGGTTACGTGTTCAGTACATAGCGCCCCCTATGCAGAAAGAAAGCCACTATTATTTCTAAGCTAAAGCAGCCCACCTATAGTACAAGCTGTCGGCGGAGCGGTTTCGAGCGCCATAGTACACACGTCTTATGGCTTTTTTTTTATTTGTTTCCACAAGCAAGGAGGTACATGGTTGTGGCGGAAAAACAAGGGGAAAAAACTGCAGAGAAAGCAGCTTGACTGGCCTCAGGTTCCGTTTACAATGGCAGCCGCAGGTCAGGTGGAAAACGTGTTAAGGAAAAAAAGAGGAGACAAAAGAAAAAAGAGCAAAAACACCAAGGGCGAAATTCACAGCGTACAACCGTACACAGTCAAGATCGCAGAAACACTTCACGCAAATTTTTTTTTTTTTTTTTTTTTGCGGCACAAGTGAGCACATCGATATTGCGTCTGGTGAAATCATTGAGTAAACTGGGCAACCAGTGGCATAACATTTGCTGGCCATAATTGGTACCAAGTTGAGGAACACACCAAGTCTCAGGAGCTCGAGTTGTGTAAGGGGTTTTTCGTTTTGTGAGATTAGCGAGAGAGCTGAGGGCGCCAATTTATTTCTCATATCTGGTGTAGGTTGACAACAAGCGCAGGTTTATTAGGGCAGGCAATTTAAGGGTTCTAAGCGCGCTGAAAAGAAAAGTGGAATGAAAATCGCGAAGCTTATTACAAATGACACGAAGAAATTTCTTCTGGATTACAAACAGCTTGTGAATATTTGTGGCTGAATTTGTCCCCCATATACGAGGCAGCAGTAATTTAGGTGACTGAAAAAAAGTGAGTTATAAATCAGCAATTTCACGGATTGCCGCAGGTACCTTAAGGAATGTGCAACACCCAACACCTGTGACAGTTTGCCGGTGAGGCAATCTACATGACAGCGCCATGTCATATTATGATCAAATCATGTCATATCATATCATGACCTTTCGCACTACTGCCAGATTGTCTCGAAACGAAGTGCATAGTAAAGGTGTCAGGATATAGGGTTGGAAAGGGCGCAACGTGAGCATTGTTCATCATGCAATAGGGGACGTGCACTGACGAAATTGAGGCCAGCACATTATTATGCGTACAGTGCGAGGTGAAAACCTGTGTTTTGTCTCGATCCGTTTATATCTCCGGCAGCACAGTGGGAGCTGCGAATACGGACAAGGTGGCCTGTGCGACGACACGTGAAAACTCCCTATTGTGCGAACAGCTGGAGAAGCAAGGACAACGATAACGACGAATGACGCCGTCCTTGATTCTCGGTGTGGTAGTAGCATATGGAACATAAATAACGAAGCCAAACTCAACACCTAAGGATTCATCATATACGTCACAGCGTGTATTATAGCAGGATGCTCCATGCATCAGGCACGCGCGAGCACACCCAAGACGGCGACGCGCAGGCATGGAAAGATGCACCCCACGGAAACGGAGAGCGAGAGGATCAACGGGAAGAGGTGGGCGAGTGCGCACAGCTGACCGGGCAAGCAGCGCCCAGCACGCGTTGCGCTGCGTTGCCGCGCGCAGCTAGCGTGACGACGGGTGCGCGTGCCTCTCGCTCCGCGCACGCTGCCTCCTCATCGGCGCCGCCACCGAAGCCCCCCCTCAACAAGAACATCGCCGCCTGCCTCCCCCTCAAGCCGCCCCATCAGATCCTCTTCTCGCCGCAAGTGACCTGCAGCGGTGCAGAGCGTGGAACTCCTTCACGCGCCATCACGAGGCGCACGCGACGTGTACGAAAGGCGTGACAGCTTGCATGGGCGAGCGCTATGTACATGTAGTGCGGCGTGTGAAGCAATGAAAAAAAAAAAGAACAATAATAAAAGAGCGATCCGGAACCGTGAAGCGATCTGGTCTTCACGGACATTCTCCGGTTCGCAAGGAGCTCGCGCTGTTTGGAAGCCTTTTCTGTCATGAAATGCTCAGTCCCGATGACGGGAGTTCGGCAGCTCACGCCATTTGCTGCTGCTTAAGCATTTGACTAATTAAACATACTGGACGAGAACTAAACGTTGAGACATTTTTTTTTCCGAACACGTTTCGTGTTCGCACACGCATGACAATTCTACGAGTTAACTATATATATTGTTGACGAAAACCTTTGGGAACGATGCATCTTTACGCCCTCTGTGTATACTATGAAAACTTCATCACACGGCGTATTGATATACGGCGACTCCGACAGCTTTTCGGACATGCGCTTTCGGTCCTTCTTGCAAGTTACAATGTTTCGGTTTAAGGCATCGATATGATAGTGAACGCCGCCTTCGAAGTCTCGTCGACGTCATTTATGGTTACGCAGCGCACTCTCTGTCCAGCACGTCACCTTTGTCCATCCATTGTCACGTGAACTCGCGGTTACCGATAACTGCATGGAGTCCCCACTTGCCATTATGCAGTCCCCTTCGTGCTTTCTGGACCAACGTTATTATTATTATTTTTTCATACCGCGGTGACCTTTAGCTACCGCGGAGCAAACAATGAGCCTCCTCGTGCAAAGTGTCTCGTCGCGCCGCTCGCACCGCGACAGGCGCCGTCCGGACACTGACGCGTCAGCGTTGCACCACATAAAGTAGGCGCACGAGCTTTCTGCCGCCAAGAGTCCGTCGTCGCCTGCAGCAGCAGCAGCAGCAGCTGCTCTCGGATGCAGTCCCCGGACCGCGGTGAGTCGCGCGACTCGGCCACTTGTTGCGCCATCGATCAGAGCGCCGGAGCGCGGACTCGCCGTCACGTGACCCGCGCGCGGTGTCGAGGGAGCAGCGGCAACGACGCGACGACGACGGACAGGCCGTGAGAGTTCTCCCATGAGGGGATGACGCGCGCCGCTGGCTGTTGTCGCGGCGCAGTTGCTAGACGCAAGCGGCACCTGCGCTGTCACCGTCCGTGCCCGCGAGACGACGTCGGCCGGCGGCGACGTCGCGGATGAACAACGAGTCCTTTGTCCCCGGGCGCGTCAGCGAGGTAACCGCCGGGGACCGCGACGGGGCGACATTGGACCCAGCTCGTTCGTTTTTTCTTCCTATGGT
This sequence comes from Dermacentor variabilis, assembly GCF_050947875.1. Lineage (NCBI taxonomy): Eukaryota > Metazoa > Arthropoda > Arachnida > Ixodida > Ixodidae > Dermacentor > Dermacentor variabilis. Next base: position 24,528,571 of record NC_134570.1, on the reverse strand, counting down.
TGCGATGAAGGAAGAAACGCAGCAAGGACGTGGAAGCTGTGCCGCGCGTCTCGCTGTATACAGCGGCGGCAGCGTAGTCTGTACGGCCGTTAAGGCCGTTTCACGGGTGTGCATACATTTTCAATGGTCCTTTAAGGTATTCACTATTGAACCTGCCGAGCTCGTTCGCGGAGGCGACGAGCCGTAAAGCACGAACGAAGTGTGCTACTCGCTTTGGGAAGAATTAAATAACAATATTTCACCTGTTTACTACTGCTGTCAAGCGGCCAGAGCACCGTCAAGGCGCGATAAATCAAATTCAGTTACGGAATTTTTTTTTAGCCTGTACAACACGGCGAAAATAAAGAAAATTGATTGATTAAATGAAATTGGGGGCCAATCCTCACTGCACATGCACACGAACGGGTCTCGACAACATCAACGGCGATGCAGCGCTCAGTGGCCAGTGAGACTGCAGGTGTGCATAGCATGAATAATTAGAAATGAGTTAGCTTGAATCGCTCTATCGCCACAGTGAGATCGTTTGCACATAGCTTAGAATGAGAGAGCACTTGAAGGCGATCCTGCATGCATCCTGTTCCATACGTACATTTGGACGAGCAGTACGGCCTTCTCCGCTCACCGCATATTTCAGCTATGACTGGCATTAGTCAGTACAATTTCGCATGTGCTTATTGAGAAGGAGCAACAGATCACAACGCAGCAAACTGTAAATGAGCAGAAAGTGGTAAACAGCCAGATAAAGGTAGCCTCAACGATAGGACAGTCGCACGCAATATTCCTTGAACGGTTCTTAATGTCCTCACAGATAACAAGATTACTTCATCAGCTCCCAAAACCGAGGACCATCACTTCAGGTCAGTCGCCCTGCCGACGTATGTAGCAGGAGGTCATACAATGAGTGATGTTCTTGGAATTCCTCAGGGCAGACTACGACGAGAAAGGTCGCACCTCCTTAAATAATTTTAAACTCACTCGCTTCTGTGCCGCGCGAGACGTACGCTCGGTCAAACTACGATTTCATCCGGAAAATTCTCACGCACGCCACAAACTTAATTTACTAGAGGAGCCGAGAGCAGGACCGTTTTATTTGCCCTCACGGGATCTCCCTCTTCCGTGCAGCCGTGGCGCCGCGCGAAAGCAATTAGCACAGTTTGAGGCCGCCGGAGCTGTCATCAGGTATGCGGCTCCATTTTTCTGCTTTTATAACGCTATTAAGCGAGACCCCGCGCGACGCACTCGGCCACGCCGATATCGCGGTGCGACCGCACATGGGCCCCGGCGGTCCCGTTGGTTGATTAACGAGCGTTGCATGCAGCGGCTGCGGCGACCAGCTCGCCTCTCTCTCCAAGCTTGGCCAACTCGCGGGACAACACACGCACTCCGCGGCAGCTCGAGGGGCGCTCGTCTTCTCAGCGCCTGCAGCAGCAGCAGCAGCAGCGTGTGCATGCATCGCTGAATGGTCGAGTTAAAGAGGAGCGCGTGCGCTTCGCGGTCGTTGGCTCAGCAGCGAGGAGCGTGTCTGCGTTGTCGGGCGGCGGCGCGGGGGTCAGGCTGCGGGAAACCTTTGCATTGGACGCCAATGGGCCTGCACGCAGCGGACACCCCCCCCCCCCCCACCTCCTCCTCCCCCCTCTACTCCCCCTGTAATAGCAGGTTTGCAGCCGCCGCCGCGATGGGCGCGCGCGCGCGCGCGCGCGAGCGAGCGTCGCTCGGTCCACCACCACCACCACGACCACGCGCATCCGGGAGCGGCAGGCTACAACAGCGCTTCCTCGTTCTTGTAGAACACGCCGCCGCGCCTGCCAAGCACCCCCCCCCCTTTCCCCACCCCCCTCTTCTCTTGGCCGGCCCTGCCTCGCAGCGTCGCCTGGTCAGCCAAATGGGGTGTGTGTATGTTACCGCGTGCGTGTGTGTGTGAGTTCATGACGCCGCGAGACGCCCGAGAGCGCATTCGGCCAGCGCCGTGGACATGCGAGGAACGTGCTTATCGAGGACTTTCTTGTTGCGTTTTTTTCGCCCGGACAGCGTCAAGAAACACGAAATCAGACAGTTTAATCTTAGACGGCGCTGCTGTGTTGAAGCGTTAATTGCTTGCATGCCTTCTTGCGGACGAACCTCAGGCTGATTGGATTCAGCACGGCACCGAAGTTGCCGACACTCGACACTGAAGTTGTTGCTAGCGGTGAGATATGCGCACTCACTCCTCGCGCAGTTGGAAGAGTTGCAATGCATTCAGACGCTAACGATGCTGTGGCCTCCCCCTTTTCCCCCGCTTAATGCAGGGCCACCGGCAACACACTATGTATAACAGGCGGCTTCGCTATGTGTTGCAGCCTTGTACCAATAGTTAATGGACTTGTAAGGTACCAGATACTCGGTGTGTTACTTCAACGCTAGGCGAGTTCAAATGACCGTCCCTTCCCGCTATAGACGGTTCAAACTGCCTCGCACTCGGCTTGGCGATCATTGTCGGGCGTCATCGCTTTCTAGAGATCGATCACTGCCACCTTTCGGGCGTCGACAGACAATCGCGGCGGTGTCAAGGTCAACGGAGGGCCAGGTCTTCGCGGAGCGCAGACGGTCTTTAATGCAGCTTTGCCGGTAACGCCATCTACTGCAGGAAACCTAAAACCAATGGAAGGATCATCCGCCACAGCAACGCGTAATTGTTTATCTATAGTTACCGAAGAACGCGAGCAAAAGCACAATATTACAAGCTCTATATTGTCGCAGAGTGTTTGCAAAGGTGGGCTCGCATAGTGAACCGTTATATTTTACGACATCATGAAAAAAATGTTATAGAAAAGAAGATATATATATATATATATATATATATATATATATATATATATATATATATATATATATATATATATATATATATGTGTGTGTGTGTGTGTGTGTGTGTGTGTGTGTGTGTGTGTGTGTGTGTGTGTGTGTGTGTGTGTGTGTGTGTGTGTGTGTGTGTGTGTGTGTCGTTTAGTACCAATAATCTTTATAATATGAAAAGGAAAATAAAAAAAGATGCTCCCATGAGCCCCCCTCTGATTTATTTTCCTTTACGCGACTCGCCTGACTGTCGTTATTCGACGACGGTATACGTTGAGAATCGGATGACCAAGTTGAATTGACGACGATAGAACGACCACGACCGGCATCACGATCGATAGTATGACAACGAATCCATGACGACGTACACTCATAATACCTTCGGCTGCGCCAGTGCGTGCTTAGAAATGCGGAGAGTTCTGGAGCATCGGAAAGGCCTGCAGTAGTTTAAACGAGAACGCTATAAAACATCATTTACACTTAAATGTAGTGGAGGAAGCGTCAGGACCTTCACAGGTGACCAAGCGTCGGCGAGCCTTTCTTTCCTTTCTTTCCTTTTTTTTTTTGCGAATGTCTCATTCCTATCATCTTTCATTCTGTTCACCTTTTATTCCTTACCCCAGCACAGGGTATCCAACGGTCTACACTGGCTAAGCTCCTTGTTGTTCTCGCTATATTTCTCTCTCTTGAGATCGGGAGCGAGGACGCTTAGCACGCACCACAAGCGTTACCGGTAACACTCGTAACCGACTTTTGCGAGCTTTTCTTTTCTTTTCTCCCTTTCTTACTTTCCTTCTTTCTTTCTTTCTTTCTTTCTTTCTTTCTTTCTTTCTTTCTTTCTTTCTTTCTTTTCTCGCGTTTTTTTTTCCTGCGCCGTCATTAAAGAGTGGCTTATGGCGAGTGACCCATGTTGATGTGAAAGAGCTTGACTGAGGAACGGCACATTACCTAGTGCAGTTACTGCGCAGCACAGTCTATAGCTACTTTTCCTGTGTAGGGGGAAACCGCTAGGGACAGGCACGGACAGAAACTGAAAAATGCGTCAAGTATCCTAGTGCTAACCGCCTTAATAATGAGCACATGTGTTTACCTCTCTGAACATCTGAATACACGAAGATGCTGCATGGCATGAGCGCAGGCGTTCTGCTATAGTTTCCGCCAAATTTAAGTTCTCTTGCGTCGCCTATTACAGCTTGTCTCGTCAATAAATAACTAGTCACGAGTAATTGGTTACTGAAAAAAAATCATTGATTGAATTAGTGTGAGCATTAACGAGTAAAATAAAATGTAATCGATCAATTACAAAGCTACCAAGAAATGTTCCAGGTACTTTTTAAGAAACAACTGTTTTATGCATTGAAGCACAAAAGTAACTGGAACACCAATGCATTTCGACGGACACTCTGAAATGTATTATCTCGGAAGTGGTGCTGTCCAGAGAATTAGTTCCAAGTGGATACGCCGTGCGAACTCAGTGGCTATAATTCTAAGACTGAAATATGTGGCGTAAAGGAATTCATCAAAAAAAGTTAACTAGCGAAATGACGTTAGTTAAGTAATGGCCGCCTCATCGAGTAATTTATATCAAGTGTTATAGTCCTATTATCTGCGAAAGGCAATTAAAATAATAATTGGTGCAGCTAAAAAAAAAAGAAAAGACACCCTGTCCCTGTCCCTCAACACATGGAGGATTTAAATTCCGTTGTCGCGTATGCTTAGAGCGTGCACTGCGATCCCACCAGAGGAGGTGCCACATGTCTGTACGGACATCTGACAAAACGACAATCACCGCGCGCAGCTTTCTTTTTTTAACGATAGTTAGCTATCTGCCACATCGGATGGCTGGACAATCTTGCACATTAAACAATGCCCGTGACCTGTCTACTAGATTGGGCCACTAGCTATGTGCTGGCTACCATCCTGCCGAGCAGACATAATGGGTCACATGGGCATGTGCTGCTGTATGTGCCCGAACGAACAACAAAGTGTCGAGGGATATGTTTGAGCAGCATAGCCATCCGTCGATTGCAATCAGACTGCGATTAACATACTTTTTTTTTCTTTTTAGTTTTTAGATACGAGAACGAATGGGAAATATAGGTACGTTGTTATTTTCGCCTGTGTGTCAATGGGCGTCATGTGTATGTATATATACGCAATTTGGCAAAAGAACGACTGAGATGCTAAATGAGGCCTGCAGAAGTGGTCGAAATGTGAATGCGAAGAGAAATATCTGAGCTTCGGTGGCGTTGAGAAGGAGGCTAAACAGCGCCCACAAGTTTTGCCTTTCCGGCGTAGTTCGGTCGATAAGGTAAAAATGGCCAGAAAAAATGCCGGCGACCTCGGAAAACCGAGGAAAGGGGGGAAAAAAGCGATAAAAGGAAAGAAGCTTTCACGTCCGGGCCGCACTTTATGACAGACTCAAGGCCTAACGGTGTCAAGCCTAGCTCGACAATAATGCAGACGTCGCTGTGCATACACATAAATATATAACCAGAGGTGCATGGTCGCCGCCGGCGACAGATATCCAGAAATTTGTATGCGGGTTTCCTCTTTTCCTGTCGCGCGCTTTCGCCAACTAAAACAATGTGACAGCGCTGTCATCTGTATACATACGCCTCAACGCTTATTAGTCTCAATTACGATCTGCTATAGGAAGACATCCGTGTCTTGACAGTGTCCTATGCGACTTATTTCTCTTCTTCCTCTCCTTACCGCGCACAGATGGTTCGTCTTGCAGCGTATCCAAACGGCACGCACGCAGAGACAACTTTGCCAGACACACGCCTACATCGACCGTCGCCCGCAGCGCTGACGACTTCCCTCGAGTCATACCGTGTGCCGCAGACCGACAAGAGATATGGCATCGCCTGCAAACATGTTAGGTGATTCGTGCAGTATAAAACAACACTTGCTGCAGAAACAACCCGAGTTATCCGCGCTATGGTAATTGTGACGTCATCTACACTCCATCTCACCAAATTCATGCAGTGAAGTGAAAGCTGTAGGTCGCGTCAGCGAACCTGAACAAAGAACCGAAAGGGCTTCTCCGCTGTTTGCCTCTGGTCTCCCTCATCGCGGCGTCGACTGAACGGAAGCATCACGGAAGGATTACTACGGCACAATGGGCGGGGCCCACCTCTCTTCTCTGGAGCAGGCAGCCGGCTCTCGTTACTGACTATAGGTGATGCGAGCCTTGGCTGCAGTTCCCGGAGTAGGTGAGAGCCCCTTCTGAAAATCATGCCACTCAAAGCATATACAGTTCTTGTCGATCAGGCGTTGCCTAAAGAGTGCAACGCAGGGTTTGGTGTCGTGCAAGTCTTACGGCCATCAACGTACCATTCGGTTGGAGCGAAACGCGCAAGATTTCGCGCTCTCGCGTCAACGCGTGTATCAATGGCGGCTGTTACGATTCACGCGTGGATTCGCACACCCACGGTGTGCGCACCTACGAGACTCAGTACGCACTGAGTGGCCCAAATTAACCGGGTTTTATCGGCGTGTGACGCCAATGGGCGACAAAGCGAGGTGACGCCCGCGCTGGTGAGACTAAACCTTTTGCGCCTCGACAAGTTCCATTTTGTGACCGGATGTCTCGTGGAAGTCTCAGCCGCCGGGGTTGCTTAGCGGCGGTGGTGTTGCGCTGCTATAGGCACAAGGTCGCGGGGCCACGGCGGTCGCATTTCCATGGGGGCGAAATGCCAAAGTACCCGGGTGCTTAGATTTAGGTGCACGTTAAAGAACCCAAGATGGTCAAAATTAATCCCGAGTCCCCTACTACGGCGTGCCTCATAATCAGATCGCGCTTCTGGCACCTAAACCCCATAATTAAATTTTTCCTATCGTCGAAATAGTTTAAATATTCCTTTAAAAATAAACAGAGCAGAAGACAAAGAGGTTAATCTTTCGTTTAGACACTTTTCGCGTCAGGAATTGTGCGATAATCTCCAAAAAGTTCATTAATATTTAAAAACTGTGCAATTAGCTTCTTTGTTTACAATTTTTGCGCACAGGTTCCAATTGTAAAGATAAAGACGATCATTCGCTCGAGGCCTGTACTACATAGATTGGGATTCCTAGGACTGGCACCGGCTTGCTTTGAGACACTCGTCTACAGAAATCTGCCACGGAATAATAAAGCACCGGTGTAACAGGCACGCTTTTGTTGCGCAGTGCGTAAGGAAGGCTCCGAGGGAAACAGCCGGAAGCATATTTCCGACATCTATACGTGACCCCTCAGTTGAGTATATACCTACTTGTACGCAGCAGTTGCTTAGGACCCATTGTTACAATAAGGGCAAACATATACACTGTTTCCAAACATTTGCTATTCACGTGATTCCCAAATTGACACGCTTTTAGCGCTCATAGGAACTTAACGATGTGTGATACACTAAAAAAACTAATCAAGTATAGGAAGATACAGCTACTAAATACAGAGCATGCTGGCGGTTAACGAGCACGTCGAGACGCCCGCTGCTGCGCCAATAAGACGTTGCCAAAAAATAACTTCCCTCTATACATACATGCGCAGCTGTTCTTACAAGGTTCGCTCGAAGACCTCGCTGAAACACGCCAATTATATGAACAGCTGTGCCGACAGCAGGTCCTAGACTTCTGTAAGAAAGCTTGAGGGGTCGCTATACAAAACAATTTAATAACGGGGAGCTCGACGCTCGCGGCGTATACACGCACGCGGGCACAAGCACCGTCCCGTGACTCCGCGGTCTCTGTGTGTAGGTATCCGTATTTTGACAGCTCTCATTCTCACAGGTGCAGATTTGAGAGGTGTGAAACGCGCATATACTCTTCTTCCGAAGGGGTAGCAGACGCCCGAAAATTCCCGATATGCTATGGCGTTATTTTTCAGCGCAAACAAAGCACAGTTGATTAGACAAGTGACATAGCACTTTGGCCATGTCTTGCTAATTTGGCTGTCCCGTCTCTGCGCTGGAACATAACATTTATGTCAAACGCACGAGCCCAACAGTACATTTTCCGAAAGCGCAGTTTCGTAACGTCGTACCATTATAAATTAACCTCTATCTTACTGTTTTACAAGTACCCGAGGCATAATCGGAATCAACCACGCACCTGACGCGATACAAGTGTATGAGATAGTGGATGCACCTATAGTAATGGGGGGATCAATCTCCAAAATGCTCGAGTTGAGATCAATCTCGAGGACCTTTAATCCTCAGCAAAACGCACAAAAATACTGGGCTTCCGCATTACACATTGATATAAGAAATTTCGAGGATTAGAGATCAGGAGAAAATATTATGATCGAACAGCCCGATAATAAAACACATAGCTGGTATATGGAAAATGAATCCGCGGTTCTCAGCACCCAACACGATAACAGCGCGGATGATTGATTCCCGAAGCAACGAGAAACCTATTACATCGATGCCTTCTGTTGTATGCGACGCTTATCCCTCCGTACATCACAGGTGCTCCACTTCCTCTATAACACAAAGAAATGGATAGTCATGCGTCATCATCACGGGCGGTGGCGGCGTATGAATGAGAGCTATATATGCCGTACCGAAAGATACGTTTTGCTGAGAAAGAAACATCGGAACAATATTATTGCTTTCCCGAGTTTGCCAAATAAGGATTATGCTGCACAAGTCATAAAAGGCTGCATTCCTTTGACTTCCACTGAAGCGATCCGCCGTGCTTACTACAGTACACCCTTATTTCAATTCAGTGATCTATTTAGCAACGAATTGTTGCCCAAACGCACGCGGTTTACACAAAGCGAAGGCCGTTTAGCGGTTGATCGATTATTCACCGACGGTGTGTACCTGAAGCTGTCTGCCTTTCGTGTGCGCACCCTGCAATTTATTTCCACTCGAGCGTTTTGACGCCTTCACGTGCTGCAGTAAAATATTACCTCCCTCTTGTTAAGTGTTCTCTCCCCCCCCCCCCCCCAACTTTCTTTTCTTTTAATACTCTGGAGCACAATTAGGCGAGAAAGTCTGCAGCCAACAAACAGCGATGTCGTGGCGGGCGCATATACTGTTCTGCAAGTCGCCAGGACATGCGTGTTCGCGATAACACAACTGTTCGTACCATTTCTGATGGCCGCATACATATTCACGCCGCTAGTACCACTCCATTCCCATATAGACGGCCTCTCGAAAGTGAAACGCATTAACGCGGGCGCCTTCTTTGTTTCGTCCGTTTCACACGCTGCACACATCGGCGAGCGACACGTAATGAAAATGCTGATTGCAGATCTGTAGATTGAAACCGCAACGGGCTAAGCTGCGAGCAGTTGCGGTAAAAGGTCGCATACGTAGCATACGTATAGTCAAGCTATGTGTCTGCTCTTTTGACTATGCGGCACGAAATGGTTCGTGGAAGTCATATAGCTTTCCGAGCCATCAGTTTACCCTCTGTATAGCCCTCGACGCGTAGCCGTTATCTCTATGGGACACGCAGCATAAACGCTGCAAACGCATGCCGTCATAAATTATCAAATAGTGTTTATACGAAGTTAAGCGTGGACTAGTTGCGCGAGCAATAGCGTACGCTTTCCTTAACCCCATACCAGGTTTCTTGTTCTTTGATTTAGCTGCAACAAACTTTTAAAAATTTTCTGTATGCTAGGAAATTTGAAAATTCTAACCCTTAAGCTAAATTACCCGATCAGGTTGCCATTACTTCCATGATAAATCAGAATGCCAATGGAATAACTAATATAGTTGCACTAATTACCTTTTTCGAAAGGCTACTTTATGGCACATATTTCACTTCACGAATTGTAGCCGGTAGTTATTCGCAAGTCGACTTAGAACGAATTCTCAGGACTGTACCAATTTCGGGATATTAATTTTCAACGTGTCCAACGAAATACGCTGGCGTCGCGGTTATACGATTGTGCTTCAGTGCATAAAACAGTCTTTCCTTTAAAAAGTATACGTGGTACAACAGTTCATTTCCGCCGCAAGTTTGACGCCGCCGCATGTCTCGAAATGTCTGCCATCCTCAGAATTCGTTTCAAGTGAATCTACAACGCAACGAAACGCACTTAGCCCTAAAGCGAATACTAAAAATGTTGCATAATTCAGCTTAGTTAATAAACTAATTAAGCAGAATATAAAAATATGCTCTACGGAGCATCACACGAGAGCAAAACATATATGCCGTTGGGTTCATTCAGTTGTGGCTAACCACCTCTTTAAAAATCCTTGGCACAAGTGACGTCAAACACCCTGTATATCTCCTGAAGCAACATTAGAACTCCACTTGCGTTATTTTATCGTATTCCTTTTGAATGGAAACGAAAGCCGGAGTACAGACAAAGGACAGTGAATGAAAGGCTCCTCATCCGTCTTCCACTACACTGCCATAACTTGCGCCGACGACGAGTCATACTGAATGTCAATACTTTGACAATGTTGTAGTGCGAGCATTTCTGTATCGGGTGGCGTAATTCAGTGATGAGATATTGGCGAATTGCACATGCACGACACTCTGCGACGTCATTACCTGCAGTGCATATATATATATATGTGTATATATATATATATATATATATATTGTCACGTGATGGTGACGTAGAAGAACACAGTAGCAATACTGTGAACGACAAACCTAACTTTTATTGGGCGAACCTGTGCCCACAAGACAGGCTACACTTATATCACAACGATAGCGGCGAACACGGTCGGCGATCGTCGAAAATCTGACCAGTGGGTCAAGCGCGTCGGCTTTTATACATCAGTCGTCGAATGTTCCAGAGTAATCGTTGGGACCCGCGTGCCTTCCACAAAATTCTACACCATTCGCGTCAGGCGATGAAATCAGATAACATAGGGTTCGGCGACAACAGACAGCGGATAGAAGCATCGATAACTTTCCAGAAACTTCGGATTCATGCAGGCGCGTCCCGCGCTGTCAGATAACATTTGTTAGGCGGCGAAACGTGGTCGCGCAATAAAGATAAGTACACGTGTCAATATATATATATATATATATATATATATATATATATATATATATATATATATATATATATATATATATATATATACCCTGCAATGGGGTGGGAGATATAGGGGTTGTAAAGACTACAAAGAGCGAGAGGGAAAAAATGGAACAAGAAATAAAAAAAGAACTAAAATGCGAGAAAAGAAAATCAGAAAGAAATGTCGCCTATTGTTATGTGCCTCGTAAACGTGCGCCTTGACAGCCCGGAGACCCCGATTTTGTAACGCGTTTTATCCTTTTAGCGAACGCGCATCGCACAAATAAATAAATAAATAAATAAATAAATAAATAAATAAATAAAGGAAGCGCAATCGACCGTCGAACACATTGTATATGTTCGCTATATAATTACACGAACATAATATCGTTTGCTTTAATTATGTGAAAGCTAACCTAAAGATAATTAGTTTATTCTATTCTCTCTCTCTCTCTCTCTCTCTCTCTCTATATATATATATATATATATATATATATATATATATATATATATATATATATATATATATATATATATATATATATATATATATATATATATTGCGGCCCATTGCGGCCCCATTATTTTGTGGCTATGCAATGCAAAACGCCTGCGCATTCAGACTGTTGCATGTCAAATAACACAAGTCGGTTAAATGCAATCAGCAGCCCACCCCAGCGGCGTTTCTCATTCGTCATTGCCCGTGAGTTGTTTTGGGACGTTAGACGTGATGAATGAATGAATGAATGAATGAGTGAATGAATGAATGAATGAATGAATGAATCAATCAATCAATCAATCAATCAATCAATCAATCAATCAATCAATCAATCAATCAATCAATCAATGATCTATCCATCTATCTATCTATCTATCTATCTATCTATCTATCTATCTATCTATCTATCTATCTATCTATCTATCTATCTATCTATCTATCTATCTATCTATCTATCTATCTATCTATCTAGAGTTGACCGACATAGCTTCCAAATAACGTGCTTTCTAAATTTCGCTCATCAAATGAAAACAATTCAGAAAAAAAAATTGTATTTGACCACCCGATAAAACTCAAATTTGATGTCTGGTTTCGAATTAGCCATAGTGCCTTTGGCGCACTGCTTTGTTCCTCAAATAGCCGGTATGCATTCGAGCGTTCCTTCGACTGCCCTCTGCTCGCGTCTGGAACGACTAAAAGCTCGAGTACATGTACTGCTAGCACAATTACCGCTGTTAAAAAAAGAGTGTCTTTCGGAAGCAGTTCTGGCACATTTCCTATATAGCCGCTCCGACTTCGAAAACTCGACGGGGGGCCCCTGCCGCCCCCACGTATTCTTGCTGACCGGTCGTGGATAGCACGCTGAATAAATGGAGAGACGTAAGCGCGGAACACCAGAAAGAAAACAGCATCCCAGGAACGGGAGAGTGCGCGCGAGGTTCGCGATAAAGAAAGCACGCGCGATGCGATCGCTGCGAAAGCGCGTTACACGGAGAAGACAAAAAATAAAACAGAGGTAGAGAAGGCAAACAGCGCAGCGCACGGGAGAGGGATGGAAACCACATCGGACCGCAAAAACTTGCACCGGGAGGCGGGATTGTGGAAGCGCCTTGCGGAGCCCAAACTAATGATTATGCGGGCGCGGCTTCAAAGACTCTACAAGCTGTTTCTCCCGAACCACTTACTTCCTTCCTTTCTTTCTTTTCGTTTTTTTTTCCTCATTATTATTGTTTCTTGCAAGAAACACACGCCGAGACGGCTCTTTAGCAAGAAAGAAGAGGAAAAAGAAGAAAGAAGTAAAAAATTGCGCCATCGCATAAGGAATACCATACCATACCTAAAACAGCACCACGGTTGAAGTTAATCACGATTGTTGCTCAATTTTACCAGAAACAGGATGTCCTTGCTGATCTATCCGAGCAGTAATGAAAGCGGAAGTATTGGTGTGTACCAAATGAACAAAGTCATTAACCTTTACAAAAGCAGCGTTATAGAATTACAGTACGGTTGAACAGGGTAATTTAGTTATCAGTTCATAACCTGCGCTTAACCAATATATGGTAAACGAGAAGGTTTCTCAGTTAGCAAGTCGAGGGATATTAAAAAGAAAGAGTTCACAGCTCGATGTTGCAAGCGTCGAAATATCGGAAACGCATTTCGAGGTTAAATGTATACAAAGCGGGCTTGTTCGCATACGAGTGGAAGATCTACACTGGAAGCTGTGCGCACTCAAGCGTCTGGTGGCAACGGTACAGTGCAGCTCTCGCGAAGCATGGCATGTTATAATAAATGCTTTTTAATCATATTATTTTCAAGCCTCACTGTAAGAACCAAGTTTTGCTCATCGACCGGGGCTTTAATTGGTGACTCAATAATATTGCGCCAACGGCTGTTGATAGGTGAGCTAACGAGCCAACCAAATGCCTATGTGACCTCGGTTCGAACATGCACGATAGCTGCTTCCAATTGTAGGTGATTAAGAGCGATTCTAACTTTTCACATGCGCTGAAAAAGCCGACTGCCTGAACGGTTCACAGCAATGGCAATATCTAAAGAAAGACACCACGTAGGTTTTGTTTTCTTGTTCGAAAGTTCTAAAAGCCCTACATGACAGTCTTTCACATGATTTCTGTAGGATTTCATGCTTTCGAATTAAGCAAATAGACTGCCAGACGGGGGGGGGGGGGGGGGGCACAACGGCGGTGCTTGTTTCACTCCCAAATTGCTTGAACATTTTGCGAAGTCCTGAACTCTTTGGGCGCAAACTTTTAAAGTTGCGCGCACGGTACTTCCAGGCCACGAACAGCAAGCGCGTTATCAGCGTGACATAGCCTTCTTGATAGGAAAGTACACTCTTCAAAAAAGTGTACGCCCTCTGCGTCGTATCTTGACCCACAACAATATTCGTCATCTGCCTCGCTTGCATTTCCTTTCTTGAAAATTCAGCGCTCGCTACTTTCCCGTCGATAATGCCGTGTCACGCTGATAACGCGCAAGCCGTTCGTGACTTGCAAGTACCGGGCTCGCAGCGTTAAAGAAAGAAAACGCGGGCAAGACAGATGACGGTTATCGGTGTGGGAAAAGGTACTACCCAAAGGGGTGCGTGTAACTTGTCAGAGGTAGAAAGAGAAAGAAAATGCGCATGAACAGCGCGAAATCATTGGTCATATTCTGAGCTTACGCTGTCACGCAGTTTGCGAAGGCGTTACAGTGTCACACAGTGTCAACGTCCCTCTAATACATTTTACGTCGCACAGTGCACAGTCACAATTTGTCATAAAGTCCAGTGTATATCAAAGGGACCCTGAAACGATTTTGACGATTTTCTACAAACGTACTGAGTCGTTAGAATAGGTCCTTCTGATCATTAATTGACACATCTAAGTGTTCCGCGTAAAGCGTGTAATTTATTACAAGGGTTTAAAAATGCACATCGCTGCCGATCGCAGCACACTGCTCGGCGGAATTTTAAGCCGCCCCTACCCATATGACGGAAATCCCCCATATGACGTCAGTGGGGGCGAGCTATCCGATTGGCTGACCAGGGCGCGTGATCGATAATTTTTCCAACTTTATGGTAAACAAATGATGTTTGTAATAGTTGGAATGTTAGTTAATTTGTTTTGATAAAAAGAAAGTAACATAAAGAGAATGCACAAGAACAATTTTTTCAGTACACTTAAGCACTTCCGGCACACAGCAAGTGTCGTCTGCTTGTGTTACAACGTGCTCCGTCTTTGACAAGAGCTCCGCAGTCAGTGTCGGTCTGTCTTTTCGCGAGCGCTATGATTCGACTTTGTTGCCTTATGGACTGCAAACGTAGCGACTGGCAATATGTCAAGCTGCGATATCGTGTCCTTGTGCAAGCCAGTAGACGAGCGGACTGGCTGCAGCGCATTGGACGGCCGCTATCCGAGGGGCGTCAGCATTTGCGCGATTGCGGCCGTCACTTTACACCGGAAGATTACTAACGCAATAGCATTTCGCGAGTCCGGTATTAGGGTAAGCGCAAGGGGGGGGGGGGGGGGGACAGGGCCTGGCCGTGTCCTCTTGCGCGTCGTTTCAGGGAATGAACAGAAGCGCAAATGTGAATGGTCTGCACGGTGCAGCCACCTGGTGGCATAGAGCTCAACCACACACAGTATGGCAGTAACAAAATGTATTCTTCTTTGCTGGTGTAAATATTTCGCAGGGGTGTAATCGTTAACACGTTGTTTTTGTAAATGTTTAAAATGTTTTACACTTGGTTAGAGCAATATTAGCTCTTTTTTTGGCAGGTTAAGCTCTGCGCCAACGGGTGGCTGGACCGTGGAGACCGATCATGCAGCTCACGTATGTCTACGCTAAAGTTCCTTCATCAGCTTGAGTGTATGCCTTCACCGTTCCGTCGAAACGTTCTGCTAGTGTGTGATTACCGGAATACCAGACACGTTGGGCGCTACGACAGAATGCTCGCAACGCACGCTGCTTCGATAGCTCTCGTCTCGCTTGGGGTTGACGGCCAAGCCGCTAGCGGAGACGTTTCGCGCGGGCGGGGGCGGGCTTCAAAACAACCGGAAGTGGACGATGTGACGTCTCATCGTGACGCAGAACCAGTGAAGGCGGAGCTTAGCCCCGATCGCTCGGCAAACGAGTTGAGGAGGAAAAGCATGGCTAGGGAGGAGGGTAACTTGTAATCGCTTGTAGCTCCATTAATAGGTAACGCTTCACTTAAATTGTGGTGCGAATGTTCTACTTAAGCTGTACCCTACGCGTCTACAAAATTTGTCGGAACCGTTTCAGGGGCCCTTTAAATAACGCAGCAGTGCTTTCATAGCGGCTCACACTGATGTTCGTGTAGGCCAGTTTCCAAGAACGGAACCGCCTCCTGGAACTGCGCCTCCCTACCTCCATTTTGTCAGCAACCCTGTTCCACCATCCTTCAGAACCACAAGTTCCACTTATGGTATACAATCGCACTCCTCTCTGCAACGGCGGAAGTGTCACTAGGAATATTCAAATAAATAAATAAATAAATAAATAAATAAATAAATAAATAAATACGTTTTCCGTTAGTGGGTGCTTGTCCAGTTGGTCTAGCGTGGCCCACATGAGACAGTTCTGCATTGTATGCGACTTTTTCTTTTTTTTTCCGTACTGTTTTTCTCTCATCAATCGCATCCCTTTCCCCCTCCCCTGGCACAGGGTTGTCAACCGGAGATAATATATGGTAAACTTCCCTGTCTTCCCCTCTCTCTCTCTCTCTGTCTCTCTCTCTCTCTCTCTCTCTCTCTCTCTCTCTCTCTCTCTCTCTCTCTCTCTCTTTGAGCTTACGAAATCAACCGTTTTGTTGCTTTTGAAGATTGCCACGTGAGATTTTCTCGGTCACACGACAGCGGCGACGGCTTTCGTTTTTTCCTCGAGCACCAACTGTGTATATGCACAGATCACAGCTACAGAACGCATTGCTTTACGTGAGGCGAAATGCACTGCACATGAGGGCTTATAGGAAGACCCACTAACGCGTGCATTGCGGGGTGTATAGGCTAACCGCGATATTGCGAACACATGTGAAACAAATTATTTCCACAACGAGGCAAATATAGAATACTTTCTCACCAATATCAGCACAGAATAGAAAAATGTTTATAAAGAACACCGGATATAACGAAAGCACTTCGGGTCAGATGTGACTTGCTTATAATGAGGGTCGACTGTACGTCTCCTCAGAGCCACGTGCACTTAATTTTTAACCGCTCTCATTTTAACTAGCTTTTTACCTGGAAGCACACTGCTTCCAGCCTTTCCAATTACACCCCAGCTAGCTTATCTATCTACCTGCTCACGCTCAAAGGAGCAAACTGATGTATTAATCACATTTCACTTAAATTAGCTTAGGCTAGCCGAGGAGTCCGTGAAAAAAAAGGTGACGTGCTAGCTGAGTGCGAAAGAATGCGCAGAGAAGGATGGCCGCCTGCATTGCACCGGTGTCTCAAACCTGCGGATGGTAAGGGAACTATAGGCTATCTCGAAAACGTGCGAACAGTCTCCAGTAAACAATTCTGCAGCCAAGCTGGCTCCGTACAGCGAAGCAAGATGCTTAATGTCCAAAATTGTAACCGAGACGTATTATTTCGCTGTGACATACTGGCACGCATCACTTTGTGCACAAATATCATTCATGTACGTTGTAGCGAATGGTAAAAAAATAGCTCATGGCTCTTTTTGCCATCCTTTTCTTTTCGGCAGTATATATATATATATATATATATATATATATATATATATATATATTGTGGAGGCAGTGCATATATTACATTGTCTATATATTGGAGGTTGCGAGAGCATTATCAAGACGGATTTACGCAGCGGATCTACACGGATCTACGGATCTACAATGCGAGCACAAGGCGAGGATGCTTCGGGCCCGTCGGCACCCACGCCCACCGTCATTCTAGCACAACCCCGCGACCCAGGAACCTTTTCTGGCACCGACGACACTGATGTTGAAGACTGGCTTCAACTATATGAGCAGGTGAGCTCCAGCAACCACTGGGACCAGGCCATCATGATCGCTAATTTGATATTTTACCTCGCGGGCACGGCACGCGTCTGGTTTCAGACCCACGAGGAGGAACTTACCTGCTGGGACATTTGTAAAGAGAAGCTGAAAGATTTGTTTAGCAAGCCTGTTGGACGACAGCGCGCCGCCCAAAGAGACCTCGCTTCGCGTGTCCAGACGTGCACTGAATCCTACCTCACGTACATCCAGGACGTGCTCGCTCTGTGCCGAAAAGTGGATCCGAAGATGTCCGAACTGATAATGTTGCACACGTCATTAAGGGCATAGCAGATGATGCCTTCCACCTGCTTGTTTTCAAGAATTCTTCCACTCTGGAAGCCATTATTACCGAATGCCGGCGGTTTGAAGAAGCCAAGAGTCGCCGTATTACCGAGCACCTCCACGAACTCATTGTGGTGCAACTTTCATTTGACTTTTGTGCTGTTATGTTCATGGGCGTATAGGACTGTGCTGTGGATTTGTGACCGTATGAAGTGATTTCTTTTTATTTTCCTACATATATCTTTATATTGTTGTTTCCCCCATGCATGAGCAAATGAGTAGCCGTCACCATTAGAAGGTGACTACGTCTCTTTCTTTTACTTTCATTTCAATAAAAAGAAAATAGGGGAATTACTTGTGCTTAATAAACGAAATAAAGAAACGATAAATTGATGGAAATGAAAGTGAATGAAAAAACAAATTGCCGCAGGTGGGGAACGATCCCACAACCTGAGAGAGAGAGAGAGGGGGGGGGCGACGACTGCTCCGTGTAGCCACATTTAGGAGGATGTGCCAGATTCGTTTTATAGAACAAACTCACTTTGTAATTCGTCGTACAACCATCCCGGCGTTCCATCTTGTCATGGCAATGATCCTGGCAATGTGCTTTGCAGCCTTTACGTATACACCAGCAGCGGCGTACACAGGCAGACTTTCACAGCAGTTGGAGATAGAAACATCTTCAGTTTACCCCAAACTGCGGCAGTGAAACGCGTTCATGAAATTTGTACATTATATATGAAGCACAAATTTAGAATTCGTGCTTTAAAACATAGTCTGTAGCAGATGAAGAAGTTGGGAAGTGGATCACTGGAAGAAAGTGGACACATGCACGTGGTCTGCCACAACAGCTAATTAACACAGTTTTAGTGATAGTATTTTTAAAATATTTACTTTAGGGCACATGTTGTACTTAAAGAAATGAAGTACAGTATGAGAAAGTTATATCCACTTGGAATAAATCGCTAGACTGCCAGCTGTCTCAAGAGGTGGAATGTTTGAAGAAAGTACATTGGCGCTTCAGCTAATAGTTTTCCAAAAGCCTCAATCGCGCTATTTGGTGGTGGTGGTGGTGGTGGTGTGGGGGGGGGGGATGTAATTATAAGGTTCTACGTGCCAAATCCACGATTTTATTATAAGTCACGCCGTAGTGGGGGGCAAGGTATAATTTGGGTCACAAGGGTTCTTCAACGTGCACCTAAATCTAAGCACACGGGTGTTTTAGCCTTTCGCCCCATCTAAATGCGGCCGCCGTGGCCGGGATTCGAACCCACGACCTCGTACTTAGCTGCCCAACATACCCACTAAGCAACTACGGCGTGTAAATCTGGAAAATAGGAATGCTAACAGTACATTATTTATTTATTTATTTATTTATTTATTTATTTATTTATTTATTTATTTATTTATTTATTTATTTATTTATTTTCCACATACGGTAAACGGACATTTTGACTCTAGGGATGTCTGCCACATGTATATGACTTCAATATTATCCGGCTTCACTTTGCAAATTCGAAATGTACACAAAAATTGACAATTAAGACAATGATAGGTGAAACTTAATTAACGTGTTCACTGAGGATTGCATTCGTTAGTGAAGGTCATGTCTGCCTACTCAGGCAAGCCAACCAGAAAGGTTTCAGTAAGAAAGAAAAGAAAATAATGAAAAAATGAGTAAGGTATATTCTAATAGATTCATAAATAGAGGCTCCTTTTCGGTCACTTCTGGCATATTCGATCCCCCGGACAGTTTTCGCAGTGTTTTGGAGGAAAATAATAAAGGAATAAGAAGCGAATAATAAGAAGCGTCAAGGAAAAGCATAGGCAGTTCACGGTAATTTGAAATTAAAGCTGCAAAACTGATTTGAAATTTATTGGCACTCATATGGGGCATCAGAAACGACGTCAGTAGTTTACAACAAACCAGATGAACCGTACACCCAAAAGAGGTCTAATGTTCGCGATGATTGACTAGAAACAGGGCTGAGATTTCTCTTCCGCTCACGCGTGCAGTATATTGAAGAAAGGAATCAATGAGAGCAAGTGCAATCAAGCTCACATGTGTGACTCCTTGCGTCCGTGAGTCGCAAATCACAGTCTACCGCATAAAGCTATCGCAGAGCTGGTTATTTCTTATGCGCGATAATCCTAGCGCTCGTCATGCCGGTACAATAGTGCATGCTCGCACGTCTGTGCCATGAACGGGAGGCTCGATTAATCGCAACTATGTAGAAAGCAAGCAAGCCAGAACGTTCCTGACTCCGGAAAGGTACTAATGACATTTCTATCATGAGTAAGCATCGATCACTCGGTACGGTCAAGGATCTACCGATGCCTAAAGGTATCCATAGATAAATGATTCACAAGCCGATCTATTCCAACTGCATGGTCGCTGAAGCTTCTGCCGTTTGCATAGGCATCGCGCAACGAATAACAAAAAAACAGCGTTCTATATGAATGAATGAATGAATGAATGAATGAATGCTTTATTTAGACAGTACATTGTCTGGGATGTAGGGGCTAAAGGCACATGCAACTGCTTGACAAAGTCCCCCCTACACGTATATATATGGAGGCGTCAATTTGCACCAACGCATGCAACCGCCTAAAAGTTTACATGCCTACAAAATATTAAAAAAAGCCTACGTTCTAACTGGATTTACCTGAAGCATGTCGCTTGGGGAGGTACGATGCTGTTTCTGGAATGTGGTATTAGCTGCAGCTGAAATGTTAGCGATGACACAATCGTTTACGTATGACTCAACAGGTCGCATATACAGGGTGTTCCCGCTAACTTTAGCCAGAGTTTAAAAATATGCCGATGCACTCTGAGACGACGCGAACAAATGCATGTTGCTGACTATTGTATGGAGTAAGTCACACTATTTTTGCATTCTGCTTAGTTACATAATTAGTCAAAATTAGTGAACCAACTTCTGAAGCAACCAAGTTAGGCAAAATATTCCAATCCGAAAGTTGTAGAGCGCTTTGCAAAACGACCGAATAAATAGTTTCTAACTTTTTATCTATTAGGTATTATTGTTTTTTCCGCTTGTTGCAGATGCCCGCGACAAATAAAAAATGACACGTGACATCCCCACTTGAGCGTCGTGGTTGCGGCGCTCTCAAATGCTTCTCGCACAAACGAACATAGCATCTAGCAGGGTGAGCTGCCGCTTAAAAGGCGACAGGCCAGAGACGCAGGCGTTGGTTGTGCGATTTACGCCACCGATGTGCTTACCTCGCGACGATTCGTGATAGCGATAAGCAGACGCAGTGGCAACACACCCGGCTAAATGTTGTGTTCTGTTCGTTTGTACGCGAAGCGTTTGGCAGTGCTGCAATTGCGGCGCCCAAGCGGACATGTCACTGGTATTTTTTAATTTTTATTTTTTATTTCGCTGGCATCTGCAGTAACCGAAAAAACAGTAATGCCTAATAGAGAAAGTTAGAAACTGCTTAATCGGACGTTTCGCAAAGCGCTCTACAACTTTCCAATTGGAATTTTTTTCCTAACTTCGTTGCTTACAAAGTTGTTAAATTAATCTTGACTTAATTATGCAATTAAGCAGAACAAAAACCGGTGTGACTTACTCAATACAATAGCCAGCAACATGCATTTGGTTGCGTCGTCTCAGAGTACGTTGGCATATTTTAAAATCTGGCTAAAATTAGCTGGGACACCCTGTGTATATAGCTTCCAGAGCTGCAGTGTGTGGCATATGAAGTGGGTTGGGGTACACAGTTTTACATATTGCACGGAGAGAGAGAGAGAAGGCAGGGAGGAGGAGGAAAGAGAAAAGCAGAAGGCAACTAGGTTAACCAGAATAACATCCAGTTGGCTACCCTACACCGGGGGAATGGGAAAGGGGAAAACAAAGATGACAGGGGAAGAGAGGAGGGAAGGAGGTTAACCAGGTTGCATCTGCATGGAATGTTGCGAATGTTACGAATGACAACGGTGAACATTCTTCGCGCTTATTGTCCAGTGCATGCTCTCTATATACTTATGGAAGGGAGTGTGCAAAAGTTATCTACAAATTTATTTCTTCTAGAGAATTCTCTCAGGCATAAAGAGCACACGACCACTCTGCAGCATCCCGTGCTGGAACTCACCGGACATTGGCGTACGTATAGTCACTAGTCGAGTCAATCGCAAAGCGATCCAGAGATAAGCACGTTTTGATTGGTCTGTGAAACTGTCATCGTGCGCCAGCATCCCCATAGAGTTTTTCACTACAACACTTCGAAATCTGGCGCCACCGTCTATGGAAGTTTCCTAAGGCGCGTTGTGCCGTCAAGGAAATGAAGGTTTGTGTTGGCTGGTGTCATCCAGCTCCAACTTTAGCGGCCCACTGATACTTTATTACGTTATGTCATTGTACATGCAATAACAAGCTCTCATAATTAAACAAAACATGTTCTTGTGTTATAATAAAGCGAATACAGCTTTTTACGTGCTGTTTTAGTAAAAAATGACTCATCGTGCCAGACGGAACGGTGCTTGACAGGCATGTCTTCAGAATTTTCTGGCTCTCCGAGAACGATGCCAATCTGGAGTCACAATATACCGGCATTCCTATGCATACCACTGCGCAGCAGAGCCAGATTTACCTCTAAGTATAGTGAGAAACGCTATAAGCAGGCCTGCATCTGACTGTGCCTACGGCCTCTACATATTTTAGCTTTCGGAGACAAGAATGAGACGGCATATATTTAGATTTTTTAAATTCTAAAGATGAACCAAGCAGCTCCTTTGAACGCACTGCTGGCGGGATATATGCACGCACCTATTTTATATTATCCGGAAAGTCACGTGGCGACGCTTCGTCTGTAACCAAATTCGAGAGTTGTAGACAGTGAAGCTGCAAATACAGAATATTACCAGCGCGAGGCGCTTGTTGCGATCACGTACAGGCATAATAGGTACACTGTCAAAGGGAGCACTCACGTAGCATGGTTCACATCATGCAGTTGCTGCATGAAGTTTCTATAGCAACTGCTAAACGTTATCGTTGCAAGTACGCAGAGAAGGGCCGGTACATCCTTCGGCACGACATCTGCCGCAAACCTGGACGTTTGCAGACTCGCCACAGAGGGAAGTTTGCTCATTCATTCTCGGATAATTTGTGTTCGCTTTAAACACGGGAGCCTATACATACACCTGTACAAAGCGAAAGAACGTTCATGCACAAGTTTCCCATCGTTGCGAGGTCGCCACGATGCTGCATGCTGCAGGCCGTGCTCCTCTACGTGTACCACTCATTCCTGTATAAACCGCGCGCCTCATTTCCGAACCAGCTCGCGAGCAACGCGAAGAACGCGCCTGAGAGATAATGAACGCAGTTCGCGATTCTCATATCTCGAGAAGGACAAAGCTCTCCGTGACCAACGGCTCTCCCGCGGCAGCTACCGAGTCGGAGACTGTATGGCCGTAATAGTGGATACTTTGTTTGCTTATTATGGCCCTGTATAGCGCCACATAGTCAAGGACAAGCTAAGCATCGTTATGGAAGGTTCCTATACAAGGTCTTTCACAACGCGTCCGCCATCAGCTGTATACGAAGTCGGGCGGTTCGTGTCACGGCTACAGACCGGCTGGACCTGAACGTTGCATTGTGCATGCATGTGTGTATAACAGACCACATGTTCGCAACCAAAGCAGGCTGTCCTCGCGGTAAGCGGCTCTGCCTTGGAAAAAGAGACCACGGTTCTTTGTACAGAGGCGAGTCATTGTTGGACCAACATTCCTAGCGCCAGATATTGAGCCTATATATTTAGCGAGAAAGAAACTTGGTATTATCTTTATACCATTTTCATGTTGGAGATGACAGGTATTTCACCGGCGTTATAGTGCTACAGATGCCAACCAATTCACCCATTTCCAATTCGACAAAGTGGAAATAAAGTGATGGTTAATGACCTGTAGTTATAGTGTTCAATCTCCTTAACTGCATGTATTAATTGTTTTTCGTCAGGCAGTTGAACCTGCCGTCGCTCAGTGGCTCTGGTGTTTGGCTATGCTGGCACAAGGTCGCGGGTTCGATTCTCGACCGTGGTGGCCGCCACTTTACTTAGATTTAAGCACACATTAAAGAACCTGACGTGGTCTAAATTGATCTAGAGTCCTCCATTACGGCGTGTCTCATTGCCCTATAGCGTCGCTTTGGGACGTTAAACAGCATCGATCAATGAAGCACGAATCAACATGCCGGCCTCGAAGAACAATTTCCTTCTCTCCTGCAGCTTTCGTTTACAGCTTCCGTAATTTACGTTGGAGGAATGCGGATCGCCATTTTTACTTAGTATCAGCGCTATGAATATCAGTCAAATGTCGCATCTGACGCACAAAAACAGCGTGATTCTAAATAGATAACGCTGCCGGGTATATATTCAATGTTGTGCGCGAGTTCTTTTGAACCTTGCCATATCAAATCCATTTAAAGTGTTTGCTCAATAAATTTAAAAGCTCTCCAACAATGCACGCAACGAACCCGCTTGCGGTCAACTGCTGTTCTCAGGAAAGTCTGCAATGCCTAATCACGAGGCCGTCTCGGCGGCATTTCCCAACGAACCCGTTGTAAAGCTATATCGTCCATTCCGCGTCGTTATTTCGGGACCTCATCTTTCACCGTTGGCTTCCTCTGCTCTTGCGTGCACTGATTTCGTTCCGTCGTCCTCTCCATGACGCAGAAGCGACCAATTACGAAGTCCCGAGCGCGCACCGCTTTCCGTGGAATTGTTTCCGCGGCAGCGCGTTCGTCTCTCCCCCTCCTCCTCTCGGCCCCAAGCGAGTGGGCGGCGGCGGACAGAGGGGAGGCGGGGGAGGGGAGCGCCCTTGGCACCAAGCGAGCGCGCCAGACGAGGGAATCTCAGCTCGCTTTCTTCGGCCGCTTTCCCTCGCGCCAACAGAGACGCGCTAGAAGCGTAATCCAGCGGTGCGTCTCGGAAACCGTTACATGACACCGCGCACAACTGACCTCTCTCAGGAGGCGTTTGCGGAAGGGTTGCGGGAGGGAATCGGAATAGAGCGCACGCTTGACTTCTCACTGCAGGCGGAAGACATTCAAGGGAATGGAGACCATTCCACTTTCCTTATTTCGTTTGTTTAATTTCTTTCTGCCGTCGCTGAACCACAATGAATGATAGTTTTTTATTTTTTTTTTCATTTGCTGAATCAAGGCGTCTCTTACGGAGAGAAGAGCCAGCGTCAGTGTTGCGTTGCAACCATTTTACTCATCCTCATGTTTATACATTCAGGTCGGCTACTGCAGTCGGTCACATTTTTTTCTGCCGTTTCGCAACGCGAACCACAACTTCCGTCCGGGCACAGCGTGTGCTGCTACACTAGACGGGGTGTGACCGCCGCCGAGGTCGGGTGCAAGGAAGGAGGAGATGCGTGGTAGAAGCTCACCACATCCATGCTGGCGCGCGTCCGGCGGTGCGTTGCTGCTCCGTCGGACGGCGAAGACGCGGGGCTGGGCTGCGGCCGCGCTTCGCCCAATGCTGCACCGGCGGGGCCTGTAAGGGCGGCAGGGCAGCACGCTTCAGTCCCCCATGGAGACGCCGTCGACGACGACACATTCACAGCGCGCACAGCAACACCGACACGTGGGCATCAGACGAGCGCAACAGGCAGACGGGCGCAGTTTCGCTCGAGGCGGCCGCAGGCATGCGCGCGCGGAGCGGCCGCCGCGAAGGCACACACCACCACCGGGCGAGAGCAGCACGGGACGCGCACGACGCGTTGTCCCGCGGAGTGCGGCCGGACGCGGGGGGGCGACACGGCGGCGGCGGCGCGCGAGCAGCCTGCCCTCCTCGCTCCGTGACGCGACACCCTCGCCCTCGCGACGCGCGCGCACGCAGCCGCTGCGACCCGCCGTGCGCCGCCGCGTCGCGTCGCGGGGGAGGGGCGTCGTCCGCGCCGTCAACCAATGGTCGCGCTCACCTGGTGACACGGTGACACGCGCGCATGCGCGGTGGCCGCCGCAAGGGACGACATCTCCCCCTCCTTCGTTCGCCCCCCACCTTCAGCGCGCGACCGCGTCGCGCCGCCGAGAACGCCGCAGCCGCGAGTGCCGCCAGTTCCGCACGACGCCGCGACGCGCCGCTCGCGCCGGGGCGGAAAGAAAGGGGCAACGCGCCCGCCGGGGGCGGGACCCGGAAGGTGGCGCGCGCGAGGGAAGAGCACCTGGGCGGCCGCGCGACCAATAGCGGAGCGGCGCGGGGCCACGCCCACTTTCTTGCTGGCAGCGGTCAGCAACGCAGCACAAAAAGTGGAGGGACACGGGGCGCCCCCCGGGGGTGCTCCGGCGAACTACGGGAGACGCGTGGGAGGATGCGGAGCAACCGGACGCCGCCATCATCCCGTGCATCTCGGACAACTCGGCGAGGAGGAGGCTCTCCTTGAGCGCTCTCCGGCATTCGCAGTCACGCAGGTAGCCTCGACATTCGCAGGGCTTTGCAGCGCGTGCTCACGAGGCATGACTGCGGATATCGTTAGGTTGCCGCGCGAGTTTCCTTAATGGCCAATTTGGGTGGATGAATCCTGTCTGAATGAGATGTACGTGTGCCAATTAAGCACCGTTGGGTCGGAAGCACTTCGAAGTAGCCAGTAAGGAAGTTGAATCCCGCGTTTCCCTTCAAAAACGGCGTAAAAAAATCCATTGTAAAATCGTCGCCAATTTGAATTCATTCGCGAAGTAGCGACATTCGTAACAACGATGTCAAAGCAACGCACATTGAATAATAGGCGTAACACACCACAATATTTCAGAACACTGTGTTTGACGACTATATTTGCTATGAAAGTATATGTACTGTAGCAAGTACGAAAGACAGTCATACGAGGGGGGCGGGGGAAGCGGTCGCAAGTCGACTGTTAAAATTTCCCGCAAGCGATCTGCCTGGCTTCAACAAATAGCAGCAGAAAATTAAAGCAACATGGCTGCAACAATGCTAGAGCGTCTGCGGATTACGTAGTTGACTTTGCTTACCAGGAGACTGCACAATCATGCATAAGACCCTAAATGCAACAAAGAGCGCAAGAAGGGAGATGCGCAAATACAAGTTATATCCCCGCCAGTATATCCGAACCACAGTTGTAAAAGGGATAGCGATATTAAAAGGCAGCATTTACGTCATCACCAGTGAGTATGATGGTATTGGTGACAACCTAAGTGGCATCAGTACAAATAAACAGCGATATTTGCATCATTTCGAAGGAGGAGAAAGAAAGCTTTATTTATATAAATGAGCTGGGGGTGAAATCATCAGACAGCGACAAATGCTGCGTAGTATACTCTATGTAAGCTGTCAACACTTCTCACCTGAGCCACACCTGTCGTGCTTTAAGTTACAACATTCGACAGCGTGTGCTGCGAACGATATGAATAAAAACACGATGACAGCTCACGTGAATGCAGCGCTTGTATATTGCGTGTATTTTGCTGCACCAAATTTTTAAAAACCACCTCTAGCAGATAGCACAATTTTAATCATTGAACTGAATTACTCACTGAGGTGGAGCTTACTTCGACGAGTAATCCATGCGTAATTGGCTAATTAGCATATTTACACTAAATATATTTTACTAATGAATTTACAGCACGTATCGCAATTCGCGAACTGCAGCTAGTGAGCTTGCAAGGCATATCGACTTGGAACGAATACTGAGGATAGCACCGACTTCAATATAAGCGCAGTAAATGTTGCGGTAAAAAATGTATTGTTGTGCCGCTTAATTTTTAAAGGTAAACGCTGTTTTGTGCATTGAAGCACAAAAGTAACCGGAATGGCAATACATATCGTCGCACAATTTGTAAATTAGTATCTCAAAATTGGTGTCATCCTGAGAATTCGTTCCAAGTGGATACGCTTTACGAGCTCACCGGCTACCATTCCTAAGTTGCAATATGTGCCATAAAGTATGTAATGACAACGTTAATTGGTGTAATTAACTTATATTATTGAAATTAAGCATTTTAATTTCTCGTATGGGCTATGACAGCCTCATCGAGTAATTCAGTTGAAGCGATAGAATTGTGCTATCGGGCACAGGCTATTTTTAAAATTTTTTGTGCAGCTAACAGGAAAGACCTTTAAGTAGAATATAGGCGTCCTTGTATTACGAAAACACCTTAATCGTAGTATTTAGTGTTCGGAACTAAAACATGCACTGTAATAATCTGTGCCGTGAACCTTGATGTTTATTCGCATATTGCCGTTTTCCATTTGCACTTGAATTGCCTACCTCTTCGTTCAGCGACGCAGCTCTTTCCTAGCTAGTATTTTGAAGACGCCGGTGGTAATCACTGCCATAACCTCCTGTATCAATCAATCAATCAATCAATCAATCAATCAATCAATCAATCAATCAATCAATCAATCAATCAATCAATCAATCAATCAATCAATCAATCAATCAATCAATCGATCGATCAAATAAAGTAATAATAAAGAGCCTAGAAATAAAGTGAGCAAGGAGCCGACTTCAGTAATATTCATTAATAATTAATGTCAGATTTGATTATTATTCGAAATGTCATTATTTATTTATTTATTTGTTTATTTATTACAAATACCCTCAATCGCCGAAGCTTTAAAGAGGGGAGGGGGTTACAATTGAAGAAGCAATGCAAATTAAAAAAAAAGGGAGGGCATCGTTACACAATTGCTAAAGAAATAAAAGAACACTGACAAACATTACTATATCAAACAGTAAAGATGCCATGACACTAAACAAGAACAGTGCTAGCAAAACAAAAGGCGAAAAAAAGAAGCAGGAAAGAAAAAGCCAACAGTGGTTAACAATATCCAGATGCGTATACATATTATGAATGCGGAGTGATTGTGCACCACGCGGACGGATGTACATGATGCATATTAGAACGAGAAATAGATGAGGCGCCAGTACCCCAAAGAAAGAAAAAATAAGAACCAGATAAACATTTGCGAGAAAGTGTACCGTCGGTGAGAAGATGCAACAGAAGCTGGTTGGTGGTTCCAGTCGTTAGTTGGGGCCAACACGAAATAATCAAATGTCTTCGTATTGAAAAGTATGCCCCTGACTTTATTCTTTGTGGTCGACCCGAGATGAATAATACAGGTGCGCGTTGAAACGAGCTGGAATAGCTGCTTGGGCTTCTTGGTTTTCCATCCTGGTGTTAACAGCGCACAACGTAGACGGGACACGAGACTATAGGAGACGACACTTGTGGTCTTCTCGTCTCGGGTCCCTTCTATGTTTTGCGCCGTTAACTCCAGGATGAAATGAGCTGTTCGTTCAAAGACGTATGAATGTAATTCCTGAAAAAAAAAAGACAAGGACAGAAAACTTTTCGGCGTATACTGACAGCTAGCGAAGGCAATGATAAGCTATATATTCATTTGTGTCTATATACGCTGGCCGCGCGGTTGTAATGGGGAAAGGATAAAGTGAGTTGCGTTATTCTGGACAAGTTCAAGGCATTCAGATAGATTACCTTGGTTAGGGTCCCAGATTGAAGCTGCGTATTCTAATTTTGTTTTATATGTACGTACTTTTAGAGACAGGTGCTTTACAGAAGTTGCGCCGGAGATACTCTAACATGCGGTTAGCTTTACAGATTTATATAGTCAATGTGGGGTTTCAAAGGCAAAGTAGCAGTTATGAGAACACCTATAAGAACTTATCGGAAGATGCAGCCTCTATAGTCAGAGATCTTTTAAGCTACAAGACGCGGGGCAAACGTTCTGACGTGAAACGCGCATTAGTTTACAATTGCTAAGGTTAAGTTCCATTTTCGAAGTTTTACACCAAATTGCGGCAGAACTGATGTCGGTTTGTAAGGCCTGCTCTTCGCTGGAGTTACGAACTTCGCTGTAAAGAACGCAGTCGTATACATATACATGGGCATTAATGAAGACACTTGGTTATACCCCTGACACACGGGCACTCTAAAGTCCTTTAGGTAAGGGGACATCTACCGGAAAGGCGTTCAAGTGCAGTGACACACGACAAAGGAGTATCTCCTTTACGGCAAAGTTACTTTTCGGGAAAGGAGATCGTGCAACTACTTTTCGAGCGGAAAAGGAGTTACTCTCGCACACAGCGTGCACAACTCGTCAATAGAAGGAAACCAGCCACACAACTACGGTGCCCATAGGTATTTTTTTTACCTTGAGAAAATGTTTTAATTGTTAGCGTTAATACAATTTGTCGAATAGTGAAGATTTCCTCTAGCTATACTCTCAAACGCTCGCATAACGTCGCTAGTGCCGCCATGTTGAATTCCGGCAGTGTCGTCGTCGTTTGCTGCGCGTATGTGGTGTGTTCACGTCGCGAGATGGAGACTGCACAATCAGCGCCCACAGGAAATACCCAGAAGACACCACAGTTGTTGGAATAACATATTGAATAAAACGCGTTACGCCTGCGCGCACAAAGGAAGGGACGACATAGACGTGAGAAAGGACGACAGAAACGTGGGCAGCACCAGAATAAACAGCACGCACAGCAAAACACCGGCTGCACATAGTTGCTGGACCAAGTTAAATGGCTGCTAACAACGCAAAAACGCGAATAAAATAAACGACTATAAGCATTATTAGCCATCAACAATGAAAAAATATATCTTTAGGTTCTACAGTAGCTAAGTGTAATTAAATGCGCAGCTTTTTAAGAATGTTTTCTCTCTTGTGGCTTTAACAGCCAGCGCTATTTTTCTTGCGGCGTTCATCTGAAGAACTACCTAAAGAAGTTCAGTGCAGTGCCGTGTGTCATCGGTGCAACTCCTTTCTGCAAAGGGTCCTTCAGGGTAGCAAAAGGGGTTTACTGGAAAGGACTTTAGTTTTGCCCGTGTGTCAGGGGTATTAGACAGGTTATTCATATAAATTATAAAAAATAACGGACCTAAAACAGAACCCTGAACAACACCAAATGTTACCTCTGTTAGTGGAAATCCTTATCGCTAACATACTGAAAGCGATAAGTAAGAAAGCACCCGAGCCATAGTAGTAGATAAGGACCAAGTTAAGTAAGGAAAGCTTATACATCAATAATTTATTATTTACTTTGTCAAACACCTTGGAAAAATCGAGAAAAATATAATCAGCACGGGAACCTTGATCTAGTATATATAGCATGCAGTGAAAGAGTGAAAAGAAGTTGGGTTTCGCAGGAAAACAAGCGATCGAAGCCATGTTGTGATGATGTGAAAGAAGCACTAAATTCAAGAAAGATAGGAAGTTTTGAGTAAAATATATGCTCCTTTGCTTTGCAGGGAAAGCTATAGCTATAAGCAAATGGGTGTGTAGTTTAGTGGTGAAAGCCTGTTACCCGATTTATATAACGGAACCACCTTACCGGCTTTCCATTGTTGGGGTTAGGCACCTTGCATGTACATAACGTGTGAACCTGCCATAACGTCTGAACCTGCTGGCGTCCTGTATACCAAGTTTTCAATGAAAGGAACTCGTAGTTAACAGATTTCACGTTTTCAAGGATAATAGTGCGCCCAAGCTACACAAGCCTGCATTTGTGCCATTCCTTTTAGGTATGTTACAGTTCAGGACATATAACACGAAGTTCTGCCACCACAAGTCAGTATGTTCATTTGTTTTACTTTAAATGAAGCAAATTTTATTCAGAGTAGTTGAGCATTCGGCTAATAAGATTACAATAAATATAGTAGTACGAGAATAAGAGTATAATACAATAAGAGTAAAGAAAACTGCGATGCATCGCAGTTTCCTTTACTCTTATTATATTACTCTTATTCTGGTACTACTATATATTTTTATTTTTTTAAACACGTCTTTATTTCTGCATTTAATAGGCGAAGGCTTGCGGCAGAAAAGGGGTACTCTATGGGGGAGGGGAACCCGTGCTCTCTCCTTCCTCAAGGTGGAGTGGTCCGGAGGTCGGCTCTGCAAAGAGGCGGCCAGGCCCTTCCTTGTCCCTGAAAAAGTCCAGAAAAGCACTCCAAAGTTGGACGGAGTCCTTGAGCCCGATGTGCGATGGCGGGTCGAGCCACTCCTGCAGGGTGCCAGGTCGGTTCCCGCCCAGGGAGTGTAGTGTCTTTTCTCGGACCGTGTCAAAGGCAGAGCAGCTCCACAGAAGATGTTCGGCCGTACCTCTTGCCGGGCATGCTGGGCACTTAGGGCTCGGGTATGAGTGCGGGTTGATGATGTGTAGCCTTGCTGGTGACAGAAGCTGGCCGGTCTGGGCTCGGCGATATTTTTATTGTAATTTTATTAGCCGAATGCTTAACTACTCTGAATAAAAATTGCTTCATTTAAAGTAAAACAAATAAACATACTGACTTGTGGTGGCAGAACTTCGTGTTATGTCCTGAACTGTAAAATACCTAAAAGAAATAAGATTCCCAGCTTATAACTTTCCAACTCCACCACCGAAAAGGATGCATTGATTCTACTAAACAGAGGTGCCATATAGGGAACCCCGTTTTCGTTGAATGAGGTTTGCAAAAGTCCAATTCGCAACATGCCATAAAGGGCTTCAACTTAGAAATGCATACATAGCCATCAACATCTAATGAGACCCAACACTATTGTTTACGGACTCCAAACAATGTTTAAGGATGGCCAACTTTATCCCAAATATAACATGCCGAAGCGAGACCAGTGGTTGTCCAATGTGGCCGCACGTCAGGCGAACATTAGCCCAGCTTTCCGTGTGGCCTGTGAGTGAGTGAGTGAGTGAGTGAGTGAGTGAGTGAGTGAGTGAGTGAGTGAGTGAGTGAGTGAGTGAGTGAGTGAGTGAGTGAGTGAGTAAGTGAGTGAGTGAGTGAGTGAGTGAGTGAGTGAGTGAGTGAGTGAGTGAGTGAGTGAGTGAGTGAGTGAGTGAGTGAGCGCGCGAGCGAGTGAGTGAGTAAACTTTATTGCAGGTCCGGCGAGGACGCGAACTCGTCGCGCACCCGGCTAGTCCCACGTCGGGACCGGCAGGTCTAGCCCACCGGTCCGGTCGCGGCCACGCCGGATGGCCAGGATTTGCTTTTCTAGAGCGGGGCTACGCAGAAGCGAGTCCCACTCCTCCTTGATGAACTTGGGGTATGTCGATCCGCACTCCCAGAGCGTGTGAGGTAGAGTGGATGTCTGGCCGCAGGACGGGCAGGCGTCGTCGCGATACACGTCGGGGTAAGCCTCGTGGAAAGCGGACAGACACGGATATGTGCTGGTCTGTAGAAGCCTAAGCGAAACGGCTTGCGCCCTATTCAACTTGGGATGAGGGGGTGGAAAGACCCTTTTGGACATGTAGAAATATTTAATAATCTCGTTGTGAGTAGCGGGATCGTCCCTGTGACCGTATATATAGAGAGGAGGGGAGTCCGTGCTACTGTAGAGGAAGCGCGGTCGGTGAGGTCACGCGCAGCCTCGTGAGAAGGCTCACTGAGGTTCGGGGGAGCCCCCTCGACCGACCCTACGTGAGCGGGAAACCAGTGAATGTAATGGTATGTGAGAGCATATGGACTCGAGCCGCTAAGAAGACGAGCAGCTTCCTTGGCGATGCAACCCTTCTGAAGAGCCCTAACTGCCGTTTTGGAATCACTATAGATGTCGGACCCACGACTATCTAGCAGGGCGAGGGCGATGGTGGCTTGCTCGGCGACTCCGGGATCTGAAGTGCGAATCGAGGCGCTATTGGAAATCTTGCCGGTCGAGTCGACCACAACGACGGCAAAGGTCTTCCCGTCGCTGTACTCCGCGGCGTCGACGAAGCTTGCTCTAATATCGTGTTGCTTGATCTGTTTGAGGATGGCTGCTGCTCTGGCCTTGCGTCTGCCCTCGTTGTGGACGGGATGAACGTTTCGAGGCACAGGGGCCACTACGAACTTGTCTCGAATGCACCTAGGGATCGGAGTACTGACCATCGGGAATCCCGCAGGGTGGTAACGCAGCTCTTGTAGGATGCGTTTACCTGCCGCTATGGTGGTCAGGCGAGTGAGTTGCGCGCGTTCTTGGGCTTCGGCAGTCTCCTCGGCGGTGTTATGTACCCCCAGCTTCAAGAGATCCTCGGTATGAGTCCTAATGGGTAGCCCAAGAGACCTCTTGACTACTTTGCGGATGAGAGCGTTGAGCTCTCGCTCAGCTCTGAGCCAGTTGTGCATAGAAATCGTGTAGGTGAGGTGGCATAGTACGAATGCATTGATCAGCCTGAGAAAATTGTTTTCCTTCATGCCTCGGTGCCGGTTTGCGATTCTGCGAACGAGGCGGAAAGCGTTGTCCATCTTTGCGATGATCTTGCGGAGAGCCGTTCCGTTCCCGTCGTTGAATTCGACAAACATGCCCAGGACCCGAATAGCTCTACCCCGCACAGCTCTACCCTGCAGACTTTATTCCTAATTTTGCGATCTAGCGGCCTTCGTGAACGTCTCTAACTGGAACGCCTCTTGTGTGTGTGTGTCTCCGTGTGCGCGTGTTTTTTTAACGTTTTCCTCTCTGTCCTCTTTCTAACCCCTATCTCCCATCCCTAGAGTAGGGTAGCAAACCGGAGACTGATGTCTGGTTAACCTCCCTGCCTTTCCTTTTTATCTCTCTCTCTCTCTCTCTCTTTTCCCCTGAAGATGAGACGCAAGAATGTCCCATCGCTGTCCCAATCTTATAGCAAGCATACGACTGTTAGCCCTGCCAATGACAAGAGGCAGACTTCGCGCCACAAATGCCGGGCGACACACACCCATGCTCCTCGGGTATGACGTCCACACAATGCCCGTTTTGCCCAACAACACGCCACCGTGGGAAATCACGGCTCTCACCGATGGCAGGCCACTTCCTCTCAATATGGACCCTCAGCGAATGCGGCGCCTTGCATATGCCAAGAGGCATGCTTAAGCTACGAGTTCACTCTCCTTGACAGAACGCATCGTATACACGGACGCTACACTGCCTGCAGACGACGCTAGTAACACCTGTTATGCTGCGTGGTACGACCCGACAAATGAAAATCAGAATCGCCGCCATCATATATCAGCAGAAGCAATGTCCAGCACCCGCACTGAGCTAATGGCCATCCTAGATTATTTGGAGTGGGCCCTCGCAACTACGTCTCAAACTGACCCTGTTCACTATCATGTGTACACAGACTCCCAGGCTGCCCATCGGGCATGTACTAATGTTATTTACGCAGATCCCGTACTGCAGAATACCCGGCACCAGGCACGCCTGCTCCGCGAATGCGGTCACGATGTTACCATATACACTGGGTCCCTGCGCACTGCGGTATCCCCGGAAACGAGAAGGCTCATAGACTGGCGCGCGCTCATCTCTCTACCGCGCTATAGCCAGAGCCTCCGATACTCCTTATCCTCTCCTATAGCTACCACGCCTGAGGTAGCAGACCCGATGGCAGACAAGCATGCGGCCAAACAACGACGTGCCGTCTACCTCACAGCAGTCGGCAATCCACTCTCTACCGCTTCCACCGAAGGTATTCACACGGCGAGAGTCAGTCTTGCTTCGGAGAATTCAGACAGGCACCCTCCTTACCCCTCACTTGCTGAACCGTTTTCACAGGGGTGGCACACCACCACCCGAAAGTGGGTTCCGTTCCATGTGCACATGTCGTGCTGATCTCAACCACCTTTGTTGGGAGTGCCCTCTCTACATCCCACCAAGGCTTCGTGCCCTGGCCACCATACAGCGGGGACTCTGGCCTTCTTCTCTCCGGACTTGGGCTTGCCCGGATACCACGTCTCCGGACCATGCCATCGAGCTCTGGCGAGCACTGCTGTTGTTCCTCCAGGATCCGGCGGCACCACCCGTCCGCGATCGGCTCTGCGACAGCCACAAGCGTCATGCGGCCACCACTTAGCTGCCTCCAGGACGTTCGTTGATAAAACGGAGGCAGCCTTACCCTTCCCCTTTTGCAATAATACCCCTCCTCTTTCCACCGCAGCGTCTTCGGCGCATTTTAATGTGGAATAAACGTGCTTTCATTCATTCATTCATTCATTCATTCATTCATTCATTCATTCATTCATTCATTCATTCATTCATCCATTCACAAGAGCTGATGATCCCCGTCGTCGTCTATAACGTGACGTTTACTGCGGCTGCGAGCACGGATCGAGAGAATGCAGTCATTTTAATCACCGTGGCTCCAAGACCAACATCGCGAAGGCTGCTCGCACGCGTCCTTTCCCGAAATCGGAATGGGGATACACACTGGGAGCCGTGACAGGTAGAGCCTTTTCGTGCACGATCGTTCCCGAATAAGTCGCAATGACTTGCAGCGATAACTTCGAGTACTTCGCGGGCCTCTCCGATTGCGCAATGAAGCATTAACTAGGGGTGCCGAATATTCCACACGTTCGAATAAGAAGCAAAATTGGGTCCTATTCGGTCTTCGCGGGTCACATAGTCAGTATTCACAAACACGAATATTTTTCTAACAGTTTTCGAAAATTTAAAAACATGGACTGTGAACAAGAAACACGAAATTAAAAAAAATACAATAAATTTTATCCCAGCGGGCATAGTATTAACATAGCACACATTAATGTATGTGTTATGTAGGGTAATTATGTAATGCAATTATGCCATATGCCTGGGAGGGGGCTTTTATCGGCTATATCGCAATCACTATAGCACTCACCAAGAGTCCAGTGAGTGCGAACAAACTGCTTATTTGTTCATTATGCTCAACTGGTGGTCTTAATAAGCAATGGTTCATGACGCGCAACGTAACTACATAAACTTGACTACAGTTTCGAATGCAAAGATGTGAACATGGTTTTATATACTAATTGCGAAAATGGCTGTTCGTTATTAAGAAACTTATTCGAAAAGTATTTGATATTCCCATTCAATTTGTATTCTATTTGGTTTCGGAAGTTGTTATTTGCACACCCCATCTGCTGATCTCAGTGAGGAGAATACAGGGCGCATAGGCAAGCTGGAAGGAACTTCGTGGTACCAGCCACAGAGGATGATCGAGATGGGTATGTATATGCGACTACTTCCTTTACACGCGAGAGCAGGCGCGGAGGGCTGCCAGTTATTGTACAGCTATATATAGTATAAGTAAGCAGAGCGTCAAGCACATATGTTTACATCAAACTATCGTGCTTCTCGCGGTCACAGTTTCACGACTGTAGGAGCAGCGCCGAAGCATACGAAGGTTAAAGAAGCCGACAGCAAGACGATCAGAAGAGGCAAGGTGACACAAGGTGCATGAGACTGCATGTCCCATCAATCTCGCGTCTCGCGTGGGTATACATACTGGCAATCATATCGCTCCTGTTGTCGCTAAACAATTATATATATATATATATATATATATATATATATATATATATATATATATATATAGTCATATCAGAAGAAGCCAACAAACACGGACACCAAGGACAACACAGGGGAAATTACTTATGCTTAATAAATGAAATAAAGAAATGATAACTTAATGGAAATTAAAGTGGATGAAAAAACAACTTGCCGCAGGTGGGAACCGAACCCACAACCTTCGCATTTCGCGTGGGATGCTCTACCAATTGAACCAACGCGGCGCCGTTTTCCCATCCACTTTCTTGGGTATTTGTGTGACCTAGAAGAACTCCCAGGGTTCTACTAGGACACACAAACCAACCAAGCCAGCCTAACTCCTTCCTCCACAAAGCATGGTACGAAGTGAATACCACGTCAACACTGAAGCCAGAACTCCAGCGGTCTTAGTGGGGCCAGCTTACACCACCGCTAATACATGAATCAGTAGAGACTGATAGATTGGTATTTAAAAGGCTTGCAAGGGAAGCCATTCCCTGACAAGCGTATGATAAACCACATGATTTAGGGACTCGTGCAGAGGGTACTCGAAACTCGTGCGCTTCTGCTATGCACGGAGTAGCCCAGGTCAGAGACAACCACTCGCGGCCCGGGGTTGAAGGAAGTGAGCAGTGCCATTGCTCCCCTCCCCCCCCCCCTCTCCCCATCTTTCTCCTCGGACAACGCGCGCAAGGCCTCGCTGTACGCGCTACTCCCACTTGGCCCATTTCTCCCGCGCTCTGGCGCAGTCAGCACCGACCGCGTCGGGCTTCTCATTTTTTATTGCGCCGGACGCCGCGCCATCCGCTATTCTTCTCTCTCTTTTCTTCTTTTTTTCACTTCTATTTCTGCTTTGCACCCTCTCCTCTCCCCCTACTAGGAGGCGGTGGCGTGCTGCCACGAGCGCGCGTTCACGCGCTCTCTCGCTTGCGTAAATTTTTTTTTTCTATGCAATCCCTCTCCGTCGCGCTTTTTTGTTCCTGCGGCGCCTGTGGGCCGCGCAAACACGCGCTCAGCGGCAGCACTCTATGGTTGCGATTTTGTACACTCTTATTACAGCTCTCTCCTCTTCTTTGAAGCTCGCGCTGGCGAGAAGATACGCGCGTACTGCACACATACGGGCACCGTACACGCTCCGCGCGCCCCGCACCGGTGGGGGCCCGCCGGCGTTGCGTGTCAAACCGAGCGAGAAAAACGAATGCCCGGGCCGCGCGCGCGCGCGTCCCCTGTTTGCCTTTAGCTTTTGCGACCGCCCTCTCTTCCAAACTTCTCACCTTCGTTTTGTTTTCTCCCTCTTTCTATTTGCCTCTTCACATTTTGTTGTTGAGTGGCGTGTCCGTTTGTTGTGCAACGTTATGCGCGTCCTTCGGGGAGTAAGCGAGCGACGAGCAGAATACCTCCAGAAGCGCATATCTGTCTCTGTTCCAATCCCTTTTACTTATTGCGCATCGTGCTCTCAACTTTCTTTAGCCCCGTTTCGTGACTCCCATTCATTCCCTCTACTCGGAATGTTAAAAAAATAGAAGAATCTGAAGAAGAAGAGAAAAAAGAAGCGCCTGAGTAACAAGATAAAGCAAAACGGCGTTGAAAGGCGCAGCCAAACACGTCGAATCGAGCAGCAAAAGCCACCGGCCAGCGCGTGGCGCATGCAGACTGGATGGTGCGGACGCCAGGCTAGATGCGGCTCGCGTCCGCGAACGCCGGAGTGACGCGGCTATCTGGCACCGCGTGCAGCCAGCGCGGCGGCTCTTGGCGTTTACCCTGGTGTGTCATTTGTGACGAGCCGGGGTGCGCGCATGCAAAACAACTTTCTCCTTGCCCCGTTCACCTCTGCACAGTTTTTTTTCTTTCGTAGCGAGGCGAACGTGGGCTGAGCTGCTCACCGCGGCTGTCAGCGGCGCTTGGAGCACGGCCGCTAATGGTCCACGCGCCGAGAGAGCATCACTTCTTGCCAGCTGGCCGCGTCGCCGACAGTGGCGTCGGAGCGCTCCCCCTGGTGCGTTATTTTTTACAGCTATTAATAACGTCGTTGAGGCTATCCTGCAGGGATTCGAAGGTGTACGCTCATTAGTGCCCGTTCGGATTTTTTGTTCTTCTTTCTTCTTGATTCTGCTTAACGGACAAGTGCCTTTTTTTTTTTCCTCCTGACAATGCAACTATCACTCTGTCGTTTCCAGTCTTCCTCTTCTCATTGCGTCTAGTTTTTCCTCTGTCCTCTTCTGAATCCCTCCGATGTGGCTTTGATGCGCTGCAGATGGCTTCTTCATCTGACCCGGTGAAGCCGAAAGCATGGAAGTCTGCATATATCTCTGACCCATCCAGTTGCATGCAGGAACAGAGTCAGTTCTTGTTGGATCGTTGGGTTCTCGGCCTTGTTGAAGCTGATGCGTAAATTCGATTCTCTGCAACTATAGTTTTGTTCGAGCAAACGTTATCGTAATGTTTTCCTGGAGAGCAATCAGGCGCCTCGACAGGACCAACAAAAATCATTGGAAGTGTGCAGCTACGGTTGCCATGAAGACGAGAAAACACCCAACGTCGCACGGTTTGCACAGCCAAGACCATTTGCGCTTATTTCTTATGTACTTCGACGGCTTACCAGTAGTCTATATTGCAAGGTATGTGTGCGATGTTTAAGTCACGAGACACCACGAAGGTGTTTTCGGTTGAGGTGGTGTGTGCGCGTGTGCGTCCGCGTGTGCGTGCGTATGTGTGCGTCTGTGTGTGTGTGTGAGGGGGATAGCACTCAAGTTTTTTTTTTTTTTAATTTGCCCTTGAGCTCGCAGTTTTTGTGGTATGCGTACGTACTTTATTAACGATAATCTACATTTAAATGCAGCATATAAGCAGTGCCAATTGAGCCTGCATCAGCAGAGGCTGACAAGCAACACAGTTTTTTTAGGTGGCAGTGGTTTTTTTCAGTTAGTTCGTCGTGGCAGATTTCGCCTCCAGTACAGGAACTTGTCTGAATTAACTTGCTCAAAGGAAATACCCATCCCTATGCTGTCCTTTCACTACCATAACACTTCCAAGAGTGCGGTTGTTGAACGACGAGGGAAACTTTTTCGCTCACAGCATTTTTCGTAGTCAAGAGTTCGATGGAAGTTCGTCTGGTCAGGTAACACGGTGATGAAGAAATTACGGTCACTGATCAAGTCAAGGTGAAAAGCAGACAGAGAGGTTTCGGGACGCGCACGGGTTCATTGATCACACTGAACGCTTTTAAACTTTTAATGTTTTAAACTTCTAAGAAGTTTTCATTGTGATCAAGGAACCTGTACGAGTCTCGGAACGTCTCTGTGTGTTTTTCACCTTGACTTGATTAGTGACCGTAATTTCTTCCAAATTTTTCCTTACACGCCACATTTGTCAAATCGCAGAACAAGCTCAAATTCGTAAGCTTTACCGAAAGTTCGGGAGGGTTCGCAGGTATACGCACACGGCGTATCTTTCTTTT
This sequence comes from Dermacentor variabilis, assembly GCF_050947875.1. Classification (NCBI taxonomy): domain Eukaryota; kingdom Metazoa; phylum Arthropoda; class Arachnida; order Ixodida; family Ixodidae; genus Dermacentor; species Dermacentor variabilis. The sequence goes on along the minus strand of NC_134570.1, from coordinate 24,488,217 downwards.
CACACCTAAAGCGCTTTAAGCACAACACGGACGTGCGACTTAGATATGAGCGCGCGTATCCGTGTTGGGAAGGGTTGTCTACTCACGTCCAGGTATACGTCTTCCACCAGGTGCACGGTGCACAGGAATGAGAGGGAGTGGCAAAGTCTGTCGCTATTGTGTCAGAGTTACATGCATAAATAAGAGACCCGACGCATTTAACGCTTCAGCTCCGCGCAAGCTGACACAAAGCGATATGGAGGCATTCATACTTGAGCGGAGGTTCCTTCATGACGGTCAAGCCGCTGTAGCGCGTTCGACAATCTCACTCGGGCAACCATTCGCGGTATGCTGCATGTGGCGAAGCCCGGAGTCGGGATTTGCCCGCTGCGAACGCACGTGCAACTATATACGCAAACTTCCAAACTTCGGGTGCGAAAGAAATTACTAACCTCGGGAGCGATCGTCGCGCTGCGTATACAAATTGTCGCGACCCGCCATATATACGCTCCCCGCCTTATAAACGGCCGTGTATAGTCGGTACACGCTTGGCGTTCAGAGACCATGGTGTAGCCGCTTTAATGGCGTCCTCAACACTACCGCTCGACCTCGCTTCGGAATTTTAATTTCTTCTTTACTTTCGTACGCGGTCTACAAGCCCGTGCACGTGTATATACACGCTACGGTTCACACAGTTGCCCGCCGCCGCCGCCTATCCAGGAGAAGACGAAAGTCGACGAAAAACTCGGCTGGCGGGCGGCGATCCGACGTGTCCGCTCCCTGGGGTCCCGTACGGGAGGCCGGGACATTATTCGCGAGCGGCGCGCATAACTCAGCGCCGCGTGCGTACACTTTTACGGCCCTCCGAAGGCCACCGCGGCACATCTTCCCCCATCGCTGCCGCGAGCCGCCGCCCGCGCGGATGCGATAGTCGGCGCGCCGCCCCGGGTGTGTGTGACAAGCGCCGCCGATCGTGCACCGCATGGATTAGTCGCCCATATGAGGGGGCCATCCCGCGCGCGTAAAGCGCGCGTGGGACGCGATGGCTGATGGCCGCGCGCTCGCGATACATTTCGCCGCCGAGCGAGGCAGAGCGTCGGTATTTATTTGGAGACCCAGGGCTAAAAAAGAAAACGAGTACAAGCGGGTGACAGCACAGGCGCATCCGTGTATAGCGATGCCTCCAGGTCATGTGCTTGTGTGCGTGCAAGCTTCCCTGTAGTTCAAAGGAGACCCGTCCAAAAGGTATGCTCGCGATTTAGGATTTGCAATATGCGGGAGCACATCTAAAGAAAAAATACTAAGAAGAAAACTGGACAATGTAATAAGGAATATTTCCCCATCGACTTAATCTAATTAAATCTGCAGCCGTCGGTTTTATTATTTTCTCCACCCCGTGACCTTTTCTTGTTTGTTGTATAGCCTTCGTGGTTCATATGCACAGGGCCATTTAAAGTTAAGGCGCGAGCAGCACGAGGGGCAGCAGGTCTCTGCTTCTGTGTGCTTGATCTGTCGTGCCCTGTTTTTCGGCGTTCGAAACACCTACACGCATCAGACGGAGTGTGGTATGAACGCGAACAAGCAAATAGTACACCTTTGGTCAGTGGATTACACACTCACACGCACACCACAACTCCCCTTCTCCCTCCCCCGCTTAACACACATGCGCGCGCACGGACGCAGGTACGCACGCACACGCAACAATCGGAGCGCATTTGTGACGTTGAATGTCTGGCCCATGCACTATGGATCCACACGAAGCTCTTCAGGGACCGCGCCCTTACTGCATGCATGTGGACCATTATGAACTAAACTCAGATAAGCTCTCTACTCCAAACAAAGCAACGATATCTCTCCCCTCCTCCTGTTCATTGAAGTTATGCATGTATCTAGATCGTGCGAAATCCATTTAAAATACGAATAAAGATTTCTTGTCTCGACACGAAGTATAACGGCACATCGGAACTAATGGATTCCGCCTACTCCGAGCTCTGCTGGGCTTTTCCGGCATGGCTTCGGACTTCGTGTTCAGTTCTGTTCGCGCAGACACGTCGACGTCGTCTGGATCCCTGACACACAGAAGTCTCGCGCCGGTTACCCTCAGTTCAGCCTAGAGAGATCATTTCGCTGCAACGACAACGTAGATCTCCTCGTCGACCGAACAGCTCCTCCCCGCCCCCTTCCCGCCGCTATCGCCCATGGCCGGTCTGCACCTCCCCGGGAAGGGGAGCTCGCGGCGTGCGGTCTCCCACACGAGCCGTGAACGGGCCCCGACAGCTACGCGTGTGTACATGGCCGAGAACCGGTACGCGCTACAGACGCTTTAAAAGCCATCAGGCGCTGTTTTTACGATCCAGGCCAAAAGTTGAATCACGGCTGCTGGTGTTGGCCCAGAGTGGTGGTGGCGGCGGCGGCTAACAGCTCCCAGAGGTCATTAGGTGGGCCGCGCTAACACGGGACCCATTAACTCGACGGCTTTGACGAAATTAACGGTGCCCCGGCCGGTCTTTGGCCGGCGCGCTCGACGAGGCGGCGGCGACGCGGGGAGAAGGAGTCGGGCACTGCTCGCGCGGTCTCCCCTTTAGTCTCGGCTCGGGCCCACGCGCCAGCCAATATCTTCGGCGCTGGCCGCGAGATCGAAGCCAGCTGCCGCGCTTCCCCAACGGCGGCGCGGGCGCGGGGTTCGGGCTCCGTGGACCGACCCCGTTATTCGTGGACTCGGAGTTGCATGCAGCTGCAACGCGGTACATCTCGCTCGGAGGGATCGACCGTCGCGGAAGGCCACCGAAGGGCTCTCCGTCGCTGAGATTGACTGCGTTCGACCAAAAGACCTGCGGACCCCTTGGAGCACATTAGGGAAACCAAACAGTGGACGTGCGTTTGAACTCTTATAGTGTCGTTTGTTGGTATGCTCGAGTATTAGTGGCATGCATGAGTACGTGGTATATTCTGAATAAGTTTACTGACACTGTGTGCGCGTGTTCAGTCACGATCAAAAATCTGCAGACCACAGCTATAGGTGCCAACGAAAAAAAAAAAGAAAAACTTGTTTAGTCGTGCAGCCAGAATTAGGTAGTGGCAAAGCGCACGTGTGTGTGTGTCCGTCTAATGCCGTGAACGCCCCTTTTCCACACCGCAGGGCCACGCCAGAAAAGAATAAAATAAGTATTTCGCTCATGCCAATAAAGTCTCAAGTCTTTCACTCATGGGTGGTGCATGCAGGCGGTGGCTGATGAAACGTGGTTCTCAAATTAAGAAATTCACACAGGGCTCTCGTGTCAATTTCGGGCATTTAAATCACCTACAATGACTGCCAAGCACCGAACAGCACATGCCCAGAGAATAGGTGCAAATAAGTTGCGATAACGAGATGCAAATTTCGAAAATATTGCAATCGAATATAAATTCAGATGCCGCAGCCCGATCTAAGAATGCAGTCCGACATACAGCCCAATGATGTTAAAAAATTAAATTATGGGGTTTTAAGTGCCAAAACCACTTTCTGATTATGAGGCACGCCGTAGTGGAGGACTCCGGAAATTTAGACCACCTGGGGATCTTTAACGTGCACCTAAATCTAAGCACACGGGTGTTTTCGCATTTCGCCCCCATCGAAATGCGGCCGGCATGGCCGGAATCCCAATGACGTTCGTCCAAGGCCTTTCAATGAACGCGTGCCGCATGCTGTTTGGACTGAGATGTTATGGTTCGTTGAATATCATTTTGCCGCTTGCCTATTAGTGCAGCTGGATATGATTATGCGCTGTGTAAGTACAGGTCTTTTGAGTGTCGGAGGGCACTTGGGTACCAAAGGCTGCTAACACAGTGGCAGGCTTAATTTTTAAACGCTTGGAGATCCCTAACATGCATCAATATTTCATTACAGTATTAAATAGCATTCCAACGCCGCCTAAATGCCATCGCTTATGAATTTTTCTTGTTAATCACTGATCTGCAACGAAACGCACCGCGACAAGCTGTAGAATCGTAAAGAAGAGTCAACTGAGTCTTCGTAAATGGCGCCTTTTCAGTCCATGCACATCGACTCCTCCGAATGTGGATGAAAATAAACAATTTACGTCGAGAAAGATCCAGGTGATTCACATGTTAAATAGAACATAAAATATTCAATTCAAGGATGCACCTGGCAATTGCCACATTGTTACGCGTTCGCATTTTACCCCTTCCTCAAAAGATATGTATACTCTGCTCGCTGATCAATTAGCGTTTTTGTTTTCTTTATGCCCCTTTACTCATGTATGAGCCAAGAGCCTGAGCCCATGGCATAAGCCTATGACACGAGATCAAATCTTCAAATACTTTCGTTATAGGTTCTTGATATCGTTGAAAATACCAAGGCGGTGGCCAAAGGGTCATACTACTATGCTAGCCTGCACTGCGTGCAACTACAGACCGAGAAAAAGAAAAAAGCGAAGATCCCCCCCTCCCCCCACCGCGTGATAGTGGGGGGTCGGCAATTGACGCACTCGGTGTGGAACCCTTTGGCTCCCGCAGCGCTGCATGGTCGCTCGTTAGCCGCGGCCATCTTCCCGGGGCTTATCCCTCGAGCCGACTTGATTCCTCCAGACCCAGCCTGCCGCCCGGACCCCTTGCTTCCTTCCAACCCCGTTCGAACGTTGGCTGCGACCGCGTCAACTGGCATCACCTCCCCACCCTCTCCTCACCGCGTTCCTTCTCTCGTTCTCGCGTCTTCTGTGGGGGCAATGAAGACAGGCTAGAGGACGCGTACCGTGGCCGCGTGGTCGGGATTGACTTTGGCAGAGATTAATTTTGGGAAAATGAGGGCGTTCGATGGAGGTGGCGACGGCGTACGTGCTCGACGCCATGCGGGGTGTGCTCCATTGGCAGCGACTTAGCGGTGATTGAGAGACTGACAGCGCTTGTCACCTTGCCCTGCACCGTCTGCTTGCTATAGCGTCGGTTCGTTTGAAAGGGAGGAGGAGTCTGTCGAAGGTAGGGTAATTGAGATATCTGCATGGGACCATATGGAGCGAGGGAAGAAAACCGAGATGGAAGTTAGAGAGTCTAACCGGAGTAACTGCCCAACTTTGTTACTCTGCATCGGGAAGGAAGGTGAGGAGGGCAGAAATGATGAGGAGAAATACGAAGCGAATATATGAAAACAACCTGTCCGCACAAACACGATGAAGGCGCTTGACAACGATTATGGCGTTACTTGTACAATTTCGGTGTTATAAAAATATGCCCCATTGCATTTTAAAGCAACTCGGGTGGATACAGGCTGGGACCAGGGTCCAAGCCTCTGCTTTCCATTAAGCTGCGGCACGGCTGTCAATTTTGTATAGCGTGGAGAAGAGCGCTGTTCTTTATGCCACTGAAGCGAGAACATTCAGAAACAAGCGCTGGATTGGAGGAAGTGGTGAATGAACAATGGAGATCATTGAGACGCAAGTTGAGCTTGCAGGATATATAATTTAAAGGCATAATGTGACGCGGGTGCATGAGCAGTAGCATTCCATGCAAGACAGCTTTCAAACCTCAATTCTTGACAAAATAAAACGTCTTGAGAAGTTTTGTTACAGTGTCTTCTTCTTTTTAATGTTTGGTCTGAGCTCTGTGTAAACCCCACTCTTATTCAATTCAGTTTTACGCAGTCTATTTGTGCAAATACAACAAAATACAACAATATCTAAGGTGTGGCGAAAGAAAACTACCCAGGAATGCTTAAAAACAACTTCCACTGTCGGTGGGATAAGGTTCATCACGTCTAACGGACAGAGCAACCGAGCCCTTGCTTCAGCTAAGAATCTCCCGGTAACGTCTACTTTTACGGAGGGGCTGCCCTGTTGAAACCATTGTTCGACTGTCACCGTCTTCTATACGCAACAGCTGCATACCGCATGGAAGGCACCCGCCACTATTCGGCCCAATGACTGCACCCTTGTTGATATGTGTATGGTCATCCTGCTGTTAGTTGGCGGCTCAACTGAGGCCTGTGTACGAATGAATGAATGAATGAATGAATGAATGAATGAATGAATGAATGAATGAACCAACTTTTATATTAGGTAAGGTTTGGGCCATGAAATAACTAAAGGTCCTTTAACTTCACCAGATGCGTATTGCAGAACTTTTCCACCTTGGTAGGCGCCATTTAAGTTTTAATTTCCTTGATGGTCACAGCGGCTTTCGTCCCCCTCCCCTTCCTCTCTCTATCTGATCTTTCTATTCCCTCTTTCCCGTCCCCCAGAGTAGAGTAGCCAGCCAGACGCGTTTCTGGTTAACATCCCTGCCTTCTCTCTTTATTTCCTCCTCTTTACTCCCTCCTTGGTGGTAGACACAGGAAGTATTCTGCTTAGTAACCAGGCGGGCATGCAGCTGGGCTAGTCATGCAGCGTGCGAATTCATTCAACAAAGAGTCAGCTTTCGCACTGTATGTGCGAAAGCTGACTCTCTCTCTCTCTCTCTCTCTCTATTTCTTCTCTCGCTTGTGGTCTGATAACCTGAAAGGGAGAAAAGGCCTTAAAGGAAGCGCGTGGAAGTGGCTGTATATAGTGCGCCGCGCGCTTAATGGCTGCAGGTAAATCCAGCTTGTACGTGTCAATCAATATACGTACCGTTTTAAAAGCATGCAAGAGTTCCCAATATCGTGATGAATGCGGCTGACCGCACCCAGTGTCGGCGCGCTGCTTTCTTTCTCTCTTTACTTTTTTCCCCTGCCTGCTTTGTCCGTTCAAGCTGTGCGCGAGCAATGCATGGAGCACGGGACTCTGCAGCGGCAGAGACGGGCCAAAAACGCTGCGCCGTCCCGCGGGAGCGTGGCCGGCTTCGCCCGCCGTCCCCGGGATCCGCTAACGACCCGAGCCCGCCGACCGGTCCCTTCTAACGAAGCCATCGATCGGACAAACACAGTCTCGCGCGCGTCTCCCCGCGCACGCGCCTGTCTATGTATGTACTGTGCGTCCGCGCACACACAGCAACGTTTATGTATGGGCGCATACAGACATGGAACCGTTGACGACCGATGAGCACGGTTCGGTATCCCCGAGACCACAAAGCTTGCTCCTCGGGGGTCTTGCAGTTCACGTCTGGTCCCGTGACCCCGAAGAAATCGCCATCGACAGCCACGGGCAAGATTGTTCTCTTCGTAGAGAAGCCCCGGTGCAATTCCGAACGGATAGAGTACTGGACACGTTCCTGTCTCCGTCGCGCTCGTACGAACAGCACAAGGCAGAGCGCGCAGTAGCGCTTTCTTGGCTGCGCAAGCCTCCCAGGCTGTTGACACATCCCTGACTTCTCATAGTCTCCATCCCTCGTGCTAAAACGCTTTCACCAAAAGAAAGATTAAAAGAATAAAAGCTTTTATGGATTTGTGCTTTATGTATGCCCATGACTGTTATTTAAAGACCGTGGTCCTGCTTCGTTGATTATTATTTTGTAGAGAACGAAAGTTTTTCTTCTTTTATTTTTTGATCATCCGGGTTGCCACACGGCATAATGGGCTCATGGTGCATCGTTGTTGGCTCCCTTCAGCACCCAGGGTAGCATGTAGGTGACTGTATACGTATGCCAGCAAAAAGCTCTCAAGTTGTACTTAGCTTTTCTCTCTTTCTTCTCCCTACACATGTTGGTTGTTCGCGGCTACAGTGTGTGCCATGAACAGCTTTCTTTCCTACATCCGCTCTATATTATAATCTTTTTACCTCTTTATTTTTTTCAGGATATCAGTTATGCTTAATAACCTTCAATCACTTGATCGCCACATCACACTTCTACGATAGCATTCACCGGGTCTCACCAACTCACGCTTGCACTCTCTCGACCCTAACTTGCGACTGCGCTAGCCACCTGGAGTCTCCCGTCGCGAAACAATTTTGTCGCATTTACCAATGCTTACTCATCCGTAATAGGGATGGCCAACAGTGCGGCGTGCAACTTGTGCGGATGCGACGAGACCCTAGAGCAGCTTCTGTGTCGCTGCCAATTATTTGACACTCAACGACGTACTCTACAAGCTTAACTCAACCTGCTAGATAATAGAGCACTCTCGGAAGGTGCTTGGCCCATGGCCTATCCATTCTTGCATGCACAAAGCCCACAGAAGCCCTTGTGCACTTCGTGAAGGGTACTGGATTGTATGAATGCTTGTGACAGTGGAGATTCCTCTGCGACTGACTGTGAATGACTGACAATTAGTTTTATTTTCTCTCCTTATCTATTCTTTCCCTTTTCCCCTCCCCACGTGTAGGGTAGCCAACCACGGGAACGTCCCTGGTTAACCTCCCTACATTACCCTGTTCGTTCCTCTCTATTTTTTTCTTTAGAAAAGAGAAAGAGAGACGCCACCAGCGAAGGCCCTTTGTACAACTTCACATACTGTACATATCGTGATAAGATAGTTTGAGGTATGACTACAAGGCATGCGAATTGCTTTCGTCATACCAGAACGTCGACTCAAATTTGTGCGCTCCACTACTATCACACGCCAAACCATATTACAGTAACTTTAGTTGCTTTGTTGGATGAAGAAATTGGAGCTTCTTTCATATCCGTTTGATGACGTCACCACCACTGTCGCACATCAAAAAGTCCCCGTAGGCCCATCACCGAAACCATGTAAGCCCGGACGCGCAGGTTTCCGAAATGATTGTGCCAGGGCATCCTGGCTCATTCCCTCTAAAATTCGGCCATCTAGGCAATCACTCTTTCCCGATCCAGACATCGCAGTGTGATATACGTAACAGCGATTAAGACCGCCATCGCTGCAGCGTCGAGCGTTCCCGGCACCAGGGCGCGGAGGGGGCCAAAGTTCGCAGAGAAGTTTGCCAGCCCTGCCCCGCCTTCGGTCATCTTCGCCAAAAAGAGCGGCCGTGTCCGGCGAGCCGCGATCGGGGGCCTCGCGCGCGGTCCGGCCGCATCGGGGCGGAAAGTGCGCCGCCCCGCCGCCCGAGCCCCGCGCTTCTGCTGCTCGGATGCGCCGCCGTCCGTTCGCTCCACCGGCGCTGTTCGCGCCGTTTCGTAATGAAATTTGACGGCCACTGGCTCGCGCGGCTATGCCGGGCACGCGGATGCTCTCGGACAGGAAGCGATTGACCGTGAAACGAGTCCGGCGCCATTTTTCTACCCCTGATTACGATCATTACAAGCGCGCGCGCGCGCGCGTCAGTGACGGACCATCGCCGCCGCCACCGCTGGCGCGCGAGCACGAGGGGCTGGCTCTCTTTTCAGCGACGGCCGCCGAAAATCCCGAGCCTGCTCTCTCAACGCGCGATCGCATGCGCTACTGCTGCTGCTGCTGCTGCTGCTTTTTTGCCCCTATTTGTTTTCTTTGTAACCGCCTCCCCCCCCCCCCCTCCTCTCTCCCGGCCCGGATCGTGGTCGCTCGTTCGTGCAGCAGCTCTTCGCGAGCGGTGCCGTGTAAGGTGAGAGCGCGTGAGACTGGTGATTACACGCTGGTCCGCCGCTGCCAGCTCGGTCACGTGACCAAGGCCGGCTCCAACACGCTGGTCCGGCAGCGAGAGGAGGGGGGTAGCGCTCGGCTGGGAAGAGAATTTCCAGTGTTCGGCTGCCCTGCGGTGTGAGCCCCGATCTCTCGCCCCAGTTCGTAGTTGTTGCAGTGTCGGTTTGCCCGAGTTTCGCAACACGTAATGAGTCCTCCATTGCCGTTGACTTTGTATAAGATAATCTCGGACAGAGGAGTATAGTTCGGCGCAGTTCTCCACGCTTCACCGATCACTTCCTGTGCATGCGTTCTAAAGAAGGAACAGAAATGAGTAGCGCAGCTGGCTTTCACAAGGGCCGCAGCGTAATCTTCGTAACAGTGAGAGAGAGAAGAAAGGGAAAGCCATGTTAACGAGACGCACGCCCGGTTTGCTACCCGGTGCTGGAAGAAGGGGATAAAGATCTCCGGAAGTGTAGGCAGCAAAGGCGCTGCGGCATCATCATCATCATCATCATCATCATCATCATCATCATCAGCCTGGTTACGCCCACTGCAGGGCAAAGGCCTCTCCCATACTTCTCCAACAACCCCGGTCATGTACTAATTGTGGCCATGCCGTCCCTGCAAACTTCTTAATCTCATCCGCCCACCTAACTTTCTGCCGCCCCCTGCTACGCTTCCCTTCCCTTGGGATCCAGTCCGTAACCCTTAATGACCATCGGTTATCTTCCCTCCTCATTACATGTCCTGCCCATGCCCATTTCTTTTTCTTGATTTCAACTAAGATGTCATTAACTCGCGTTTGTTCCCTCACCCAATCTGCTCTTTTCTTATCCCTTAACGTTACACCAATCATTCTTCTTTCCATAGCTCGTTGTGTCGTCCTCAATTTGAGTAGAACCCTTTTCGTAAGCCTCCAGGATTCTGCCCCGTAGGTGAGTACTGGTAAGACACAGCTATTATATACTTTTCTCTTGAGGGATAACGGCAACCTGCTGTTCATGATTTGGGAATGCCTGCCAAACGCACTCCAGCCCATTCTTATTCTTCTGATTATTTCCGTCTCATGATCCGGATCCGCCGTCACTACCTGCCCTAAGTAGATGTATTCCCTTACGACTTCCAGTGCCTCGCTGCCTATTGTAAATTGCTGTTCTCTCCCGAGACTGTTAAGCATTACTTTAGTTTTCTGCATATTAATTTTTAGATCCACTCTTCTGCTTTGCCTCTCCAGGTCAGTGAGCATGCATTGCAATTGGTCCCCTGAGTTACTAAGCAAGGCAATATCATCAGCGAATCGCAAGTTACTAAGGTATTCTCCATTAACTTTTATCTCCAATTCTTCCCAATCCAGGTCTCTGAATACCTCCTTTAAACACGCTGTGAATAGCATTGGGGATATCGTATCTCCCTGCCTGACGCCTTTCTTTATTGGGATTTTGTTGCTTGCTTTATGGAGGACTACGGTGGCTGTGGAGCCGCTATAGATATCTTCCAGTATTTTTACATATGGCTCATCTACACCCTGATTCCGTAATGCCTCCATGACTGCTGAGGTTTCGACTGAATCAAACGCTTTCTCGTAATCAATGAAAGCTATATATAACGGTTGCTTATATTCTGCACATTTCTCTATCACTTGATTGATAGTGTGAATATGGTCTATTGTTGAGTAGCCTTTACGGAATCCTGCCTGGTCCTTTGATTGACAGAAGTCTAAGGTGTTCCTGATTCTATTTGCAATTACCTTAGTAAATACTTTGTAGGCAACAGACAGTAAGCTGATCGGTCTATAATTTTTCAAGTCTTTGGCGTCCCCTTTCTTATGGATTAGGATTATGTTAGCGTTCTTCCAAGATTCCGGTACGCTCGAGGTCATGAGGCATTGCGTATACAGGGCGGCCAGTTTCTCTGGAACAATCTGTCCACCATCCTTCAACAAATCTGCTGTTACCTGATCCTCCCCAGCTGCCTTCCCCCTTTGCATATCTCCTAAGGCTTTCTTTACTTCTTCCGGCGTTACCTTCGGGATTTCGAATTCCTCTAGACTATTTTCTCTTCCATTATCGTCGTGGGTGCCACTGGTACTGTATAAATCTCTATAAAACTCCTCAGCCACTTCAACTATCTCATCCATATTAGTAATGATATTGCCGGCTTTGTCTCTTAACGCATACATCTGATTCTTGCCAATTCCTAGTTTCTTCTTCACTGTTTTTAGGCTTCCTCCGTTCCTGAGAGCATGTTCAATTCTATCCATTCCTGCCCCACACAAGTCGGAGTACCTTCAAGTCCGGCCTAAGCAAACTAAGGAACATCGAGCCCCGCCAATACATCTCGAGATTGCCGGGCAACCTATAAAGCGCGTCCCGACCGCACGCATACTAGGTATGCACATCCAGGAGAACAACGGCATAAAGCTAGCCTCAGAGAAATTAAATCACGTTATAAGAAGCACCTCATCACTCATCGCCAGAGTAGCGCGCAGCAAAGATGGTTTCACAGAGGACGAAACCTTAAGACTGGTACAAGCCCTCGTCATCAGCCGTGTCACGTACGCGCTACCGTATCAAGTCAAGCGCAAAAGCGAGACAGAACGCATGGACACTCTTATAAGAACCGCGTACAAAACGGCCTTACAGCTACCGTCAAGCACAAGCACAAAGCAATTACTAGCGCTAGGCGTATACAACACCTTTGAGGAGCTAGCAAGTGCCACGCTCATAGCGCAGAGGGAGCGCCTCAACAAGACTCAACAGGGAAGACACCTTCTTCAACGGCTAGGGTACCCGCTGACACCTCAGTACTGCAAAGAAGAAACACAACTCTTGCCTAACCACATTAGAGAGAACATTGTAGTCGACCCTATCCCCAAGAACATGCACCCCACCCACAATCAGGAAAGAAGAGCAGCGCGTGCCCGCATGTTGCACAAACGTTGTTTCAGAGACCCGGATACGTACTACACGGACGCTAGCCCGTATCCCTCGTCGCCACGTTGCGGGCTCAAATACACAATCGCGGTTGTCAATCAGGGGAACCTGGTAGCCTCAGCCGCCATCCGCGCCACATGCAGCGCAGCAGCAGAAGCAGCAGCAATCGCTCTCGCACTTCGCGACGCTGAGAGCAAGGGAAGGTCCGCCCGTGTCCTTACTGACTCACAAGCGGCTTGTCGTTTATACCTGAATGGAACACTCCCTATACAAGCCATTCGAATCCTTGGTCGCACACTACAATGGACCCACGGTATCGTCTGGTGCCCCGGGCACGAAGGCCTGCGGGGCAACGAAGAGGCGGACTGCGCAGCTCGAGGTCTCACTAGCCGAGCGGTAGACCACACCGTTCTTCAGCCCCCGACAGACCGACGAGCGACCCACGAGTTATTAACGACAGGTCAACAAATACTACAGGACCAACGGCTCGGAAGAACGCAATACGCTCCCCACACAAAGCTCTCAATAAACTCCAGGCAAGGGACTGGCGCCGCCTGCAAACTAACACATACCCACACTTGTCTCGTCTACACGCAATCTACCCAGACAGTTATACGTCCCGAATATGTCCCTGGTGTAGCAACCACACAGCGACACTCGCGCACATAACACATGAATGCACTGACCGTCCGGGCGACGCAATTTCGCCACGAGTCACAACACACACACTCACTACGTGGTCTTGGGAGGCGAGACTCTCCGAACTGGACCTGGGAAGCCAACTGGCGACCCTCGACCAGGCCCGGCGAGCCGCGATCGCCAGTGGAGCCCTGTCAGAGGGAACCACCCAGGAATAAACCGCGCAACGGTTTCTGCAATAATAAAGTTTCACCTCCTCCTCCTCCTCAATTCTATCCATATTATACTTCCTTATGTCAGCTGTCTTACGCTTGTTGATTAACTTCGAAAGTTCTGCCAGTTCTATTCAAGCTGTAAGGTTAGATGCTTTCATACATTGGCGTTTCTTGATCAGATCTTTCGTCTCCTGGGATAGTTTGCTGATATCCTGCCTAACGGAGTTAACACCGACTTCCATTGCACACTCCTTAATGATGCCCACAAGATTGTCGTTCATTGCTTCAACACTGAGGTCCTCTTCCTGAGTTAAAGCTGAATACCTGTTCTGTAGCTTGATCTGGAATTCCTCTATTTTCCCTCTTACCTCTAACTCATAGATCGGCTTCTTATGTACCAGCACTGTTGCATGGAAACTCCAGCATCAAGTGGCGACAAGTTGTCGGGCTAAAAGTGGTGCATAAGAAACGACACAAAACGATAATACGGACAAAACGGCATTTCTAAATGCAAGAATTCTGTGTTTCGGGATCTCAGTTGCATCCTACAGAGCGTTAAGGCATTGCAGGGCAGACACGGGTACGCCTAACTGACTGAGCTGCTATAGCTGCGTGCTCCTATCGCATCCCGCGTGCCTGCCGCCTGTACGAGACACGGAGTGCGCCGGCGGTTGAAGCATATAGTGCTGCATGCGCTCTGCGCGTCCTCTGTCGAGGGAAGGTGGTGGCCTGTTTACCGCGCTGAAACAACCGGTCGGTCGCAACTATTCCCGAATCTTCCCGTCTCCGCCGCCGGAGGAATGATGGACGACGACGCGGGAGGCCCTCTCGGCACGTACACGCCACGCCGCTCCGGGTTTGCGCCACGCCACGCGAGAGCGAGTATCGCGTCGGCGCGATGGACAAGCGCGCGCGCTGGAAGAGACTGTCCGGCCGAGATGGATGGTGATCGCGCCGCGTGCAGCTGACCGCTCGCCGCTGCATCCTCGCAGCAGCGCGTCCGGCCGGCGGCGTCCCGAGGCGGCAACGTCGGCGGCGAGAACGGTCGGAAGCGCAGCATCGGCCCTCGGGCGAGCTGCAGTCAGGCCAAACTCATTTTCTCGCCGAGAAAGTCGCCTTTCTCTTTCGCTCGGGAAGACAGCTAACAGCCACAAGACGAAATGGAGAGAGAGAGAGAAAAAGAAAAGATGGACGGAAGCCAGGGGAAACGAAAATATATACGCGGCGAATGTTCTTGTTATAGTGCAGTCGGCGCGGAAGAGAGAGGGAATGCACTGCCGGCCCGGCAAAGTGTGCTCCGCATCGAGCGCCCAGTCTTATATAGCGCTTTCCGCGGTGCCTTCTTCTCTTCGGCGCTGTCAACGGGATGCGCATCGTTTTTGGCGAACCGTGAACGCTGGCGATGGCGTAGGCTGGCTTGAGGGAGGGGGGGAGGAAGAAAGGGAGAAAGGAAGGATTGCGTCCCTCTCAGGATTGCGCTTTCGTGTGGTGCCTTCACGTTCACGCTTTGCCGCGAACAACGCCTTCGTCCTGCAGCGCTGAAGCCGATTGCATACGCGCGCCAGTTCATTTACTTCGAGGAGGCAAAGGAACAATAGCCAACCGGAGTATCGGGTAGTACAATTACGTAACTTTGATCACGCGTTATAGCTTGATAGGCGCGATGCGCCACTGAGCGATGCAAACAAAAACCAAGGTTCCATCGTTGAGCAACTTGGCGTGTACCGTAGGGTGGTAGATATTACATGGGGAGCCCTGTATTAAAATATACCGCTCGTCACCGACAGTGAAATATAAACCAGTATCCACGCAACTCGCATCACTTAAGCGCCGTCCGCGCTTAGGTTGACCGTCGCCGCAGCGATCGTCTCCGCATATCCCGCCAATCGCTGTGTCAGGAATGTAGTGTGCCTGAGCGCCGGCCCCGGGGCCCGGCGCTCAGGCTGCTTGTGTGTTCAAGCAGTGTGTGGTCCAAGCGTATCCGCGCACTGCGAGAACCACGATCTTATTGTTTCACTAACTCGCGTGCGAGGGAGCGAAGACTTGTGGCTGCGTCTGTTCTTGACAGTGGTATTGGTATGATATGGGCACCATCGTCGGCCGATCCGGCGGCGTCATCAGCACTGTGATTTCTCGTAATTCCGCAATGACCCGGTATCCACTGGTAGACGAGGTTATGCCCCTTGTCTATCACGTGATAGCGGAGTAGTCGGATGTCTGCGATTAGTTGCACGTTAGGTCCATAGTTGAGAGGGGACCGCAGACACCGGAGAGATGCCTTCGAGTCGATCGACTGTTGGCTTTTTATTGTGGCTACCTGGTATTTACCTCTAGATTCCCACAATTATTCTCTACAACTGCCCGCGACCGGTATCTTAATGTCCAAGAGCAGGACACTGACACCACCAATAGCCGTTTATTCTCTCTCTTAGGCTCGTCTCTTTATAAACCAGGGATATGCCTTCGAGCCAACGCTTAATAAAAACATTTTCGTCGTCATCAAAAACCAAGGAAAGTCTTGGTGCCCATACCTTGCTTCTACGGTCATTGTCATTCTTATTAGTCACGTGATTCTAATGCCATGGGTTAGTGCACTTCACGCGCAGCTCTTCAGAAGGGGCCCAAACGACGGCACACGACGCCATGCATCCGCGACCGACTAGGGCTGCGTCGCGTCGTCGCCCGCGCAGGCACCCGGCCGGCAATCGCGTTTAGCTCAGGTAATTGTCCATAGAAGCGAGTCGTCGCCCTGTCTCTCTCGCCGTTCGGGCGACATCCGGTGGCCGGGACACCACGGATGTCGTCTGCGGAAAAGGGAGTCGCGCGCCAGCAGGCGCCTCCGCTTATGCGCCTCACACGCGACGCGCTGCACGAGAACGGCACCAGGCATTAATTTCCGGAACCTTAATTGAGGCGCCGCAGGATGCTTCAAGCGAACGTCGCTACTTAACCTTATTTTTATGGGAAACGCTTCCTTAGAGTTGACGATGAATGCGCCAGAGAGTGGTAAGGCAGTGAAACTGCAACACATTTCATCCGAAGAAATTGAGATAGATACGCTCTTAAGAAGAAAGGCTGGCTTTTGTAAAGCCGATTCGCCCACGTGACCATCTCGTTCACGTGATGAGCGCATGAGGAGCGAGATAACCTGCGTTGCCTCCCTCGCCGTGGCGCATGGCAGTGCATCCTGAGTCGATTCAGTTGTATCAATTTCGCAACGCGGCTTCATTGGACGTAATTGTCGTCATTTGTTAAGGCAAATAAGTAGCAGAAAAAAGAAGAGTCGGTATAATCAATTGTGGGCGCAGAAACAAAGCCACAGCCTAGAGCTGGGCAAAGCTGAAGCACGAGGCTGTCATTTCCTGGTTCACCTAATGTTGATCGTTCATTATATTTGTCGGTTTTTGTTTTGTGGAAATTGACTTTATTTCCACGAAGTTTTTGATATTGTGCTTTTTTCCAGAATAGACTATGTATTTCAGTACAACATTCATTTGGGCTAGATGGTGCGTACTTGAATTAGGAAAGAACAGCGCCAACTAAGACGATCACAAGTGGGGGACAACACAGGCGCCTGTCCTGTGTCGTTCTCAGCACTTGTGATCTTCTTAGTTGGCGCTGTTCCTTCCTAATTCAAGATTACGTATGTATGTATGTATGTATGTATGTATGTATGTATGTATGTATGTATGTATGTATGTATGTATGTACGTATGTATGTATGTATGTATGTATGTATGTATGTATGTATGTATGTATGTATGTATGTATGTATGTATGTATGTATGTATGTTGACATGAAGAGGAACCAAGGGGCCCGATATATATATATATATATATATATATATATATATATATATATATATATATATATATATATATATATATACAGAGAGAGAGAGAGAGATGAGTATAAGTGCAGGTACATACAGAAGGTATAGCGAATTACTACGTACTGAAATAGGAGCGATATGTGCATGGTGTTCAAATTGGTTAAAACCATTAAATATTTCCAAAACTAAACGCATGTCTGTCGCCAATAGGCCACGAATTCCAACCACCTACTCCTTGATAATAGCGCTGTTGAACTCACCCCAACTTACGAGTACCTTGGCGTCAATCTTCGGTCAAACTTATCATGGAATAACCATATCAATGTTACCCTTGCCTTCGCTAGCCGTACTCTCCGACTTAGATGTCCCAGTGCGTGTAGAAAAAGAAAAAAGAAACTAGCGCATACCCACATTAATCCATCCCAAACTAGTATACGCATCTGTCACTTGAGATCCCAAACCAACTTATATCATTACTAACGTCGAAATCTTGCAACACCGTGCTGCTCGATTCATTTTTTCATATTATTCACATTACACCAGCGTCATCTCGTTACATAATAAATCTGAGTTTGACAGCTTAGCGCTACGCCGTGAAGTTTTCCCCTTATCAATCTTGCATAAGTTTTATCACCGTACTTCACTGCATGATGAATTATTTCAGACACCACCAGTTATCTTTTCACGTCGTGACCACCCATATAAAGCCAAACGCATCAACTGCCAGTCATGCCATTATGGGTGCATATTCGTTCTTACCGCGCACAATAACTGAATGGAACGCCTTAGTATCAGAGATGGCCAGAGAATCCGACTTAACTAAGTTTCATGATCTCACTCGCTCACGACTTGCCATGTAATCTAATTATTATTATTATTATTATTATTACCTTTTTTTTTACTTTACAGTGTTTCGCTTTTTCCCGGCGATGTCTGTTTGCTGTTTTCTTTTCATTGCGGTGGCCTTATGTTACCCTAATATGCCTTAATGTGTTCTCTGTAATCTTTAGTTGGGACTCATTTTATACATTACCCTCGTAATGAGGGCCTTTGGGAGTATTTGGAAGGTATGTACAAATAAATAAATAAATAAATATGTCAGGCACATACACGTTCGCCTGACTGCTCTACACGGGAGAGGAAGTAAAAGGTTGAAAAAAGAGGAAGAATAGAAAGAAAGGCCTGGAGGCAGCTAGCAGCGTTCATTTAAACTTTGGCTGGAGTAGGTAAACCGAGCTTACTACTGCTACATATCGCAAGCTCCAAATAGCTAATAAATGAACATTCGTTTATTACTCCTTGATTAATTATTGTTTCAGGACAAGTGCTACAATTGCGGAAAGCTGTTAGTCGTCGAGGCATGTCTGCTTAGTAGGTGAGAGAGAGAGAGAGACAGACAGAAAGACAGATATATATATAATGATACAAAAGCTCGGAGGTCGGCCTGAATCACAATTCTGACCTTTTACGCAGCTGCTTCGTAGGAAATGTGATATTGATCTGACATCCGGGTACTTTGTTTGATGTGTCAGTTTTGTCCACCTCAGGCATTGTGTGTTGTGCATGGTTTACGAAAGTACTATTTCTCTTGTGGCGTTAGCGAGTTGTAATCTTGATCCACGTGTTCGTTGTTTATTTTTCGCGAGTTTATTAAAAGAAATTTGAAGACATGCACAAGTCTCCTGGCAAACGTAATTATGTTGTTTTCGTCAAAGACAAACGACATAATCCGTCGTTTTCTTCAAGCTTGCATGTCGTCTAGTTTTAATGCAATAGCATAGTTAATCCAAAATTGGTTTAGAGGTTATGTAATAAGAAGTAATCGGCGTCTCATAGGTAATTTTATAGATTTCTCCTATAAGGTTAAGGGTAATCTTATAGGCGAAAACGGAGTTGAACATTAGCGAAAGCTTAGTCATGTCTAAATATACGCTTCTTCGGTTACCAATGACCAGATACAAGATTAATTCCTCGCGAGTTCACAACGCACTCTGCTTGTCCCGTCTTCACCCCTCGTTCTTCTTTAATTAAGAAACATTGACAATTAAATATTAGAAGATATCGCACAAGGCCGATATCGATATCGATAACAAGGCCCTTTACTGAAAGATATCAGGAAGAAAATCAATAAATGTGCTAGAAAAATGAAGATTGGTGCCACAAGATGCACTAAGCGCGCAATTATTAGCTGTGCAGGACACTTTGTAATATTTGAATTCTATATCACGAACACTGCAACAACAGCAGAACGGTGGACGCATTGAAATATGTTATTCAATTATTTGACGAGTTACTTTTACGCGTCCGTCACTTATTAGCTAGTACACAGTTGTGCCACCATAACCATGGCTTTTCTTAGTGCATCTTATTGAATGAGCATACAATACATAGCTTATGATCTTGGTGGTGGACAAAAATACGCATGCATTTTTTTATTGAAATGATAATGAAAGAACGAGATGATGTCATCCTATAATGGCTACGGCTACTCCTTACCGCACAGCAGTATCAATATCATTAAAAAAAGCATTGTAAGAAAAGAAGCTACTGCACACTCTTTTTTCGAAATTTTATAGCTAGTTACGGTATCTCTATGCTCACATCGGCGCTGTTGTCTCCGAGACGGCGGTCTTCTAGATTTGCCCCCGAACAATGACTAGCTTTCCTACTGGCGTTTCATTCCTTTAGTACACTGAGCTCGCTACTTTCCCGTCGAGAACGCTATGTTACGGTGACATGCTGATACAAGCCAAAGATACGAGCCAAAAGGTGCCAACCTTTCCTTTAGTACGTAGAGTGACGAATTGAGCACTGCCTTGCTTTAAATAGGTCACTTACACTCGAGCTCTACCCGATATGCAGCACGCTACAGCTGTGCTTCGTTGAGAAGGCCTCGCCCCGCCTGCAGCAGCCGAGAGAGCGGCATTAGGGCCCACGAGGGCGCTGCAGCTGAGCCTCGAAACGGCTCCGACGCGTCCTTCGCCGTCGACCCACCCGCGGGCGGCGACGACGCGGCCGTCCGTCGAGGTGTTTGTTCGCGGTGCGCTGCACCAGTGCGTTTTGTGGCGCGACGAACGAGACGAGCGCGGCAAGCAAGGCGTGACTCCATTTTCCGCGCCGCGCTGACTCCGCTGCCTCCGACGAGGCGCCGCCGCTGGGACGATCCGGCTCGCCTGCTGCTCGCTCTCCTCCTCTCCCACTTCGGAGGAGTCGCGCTGATTTCGCGCGCGCTGCTGCCTTTTTGCCTCATCTCGGGAGTCCTTCTTGGACTCGTCTCTATTCTTTTCTTTTTCCCGTTCCAAGTCCTTTCTTTTGGTCGCTTGTTTGTTTCGGTCTTCTTTTTTGTTACCGCGAGCGCACGGCGTCCGTTTGCGCCGCGCTGCTAAACAAGTTCCAGTTTTAGGGGGTGCTCCATTGTGCTCGCCGAAGTGGGAACGGCGGCGCGCTTGGACACGCACGCTACGCCGTCAAGCCGCGTCCTTCCGCGCTCGGCGTCGCGCGCCGGACGGCGGCGTGGAGCGACGCCAGCGCTGCGCGCGATTGCGAGAGTGCGGCGGCGTACAGCGCGCGTTTCCTCGTCGCGGCGAGAAGAGCGTTCAGCATGGTGCTCTTCTCACACCTATATATATTTCCCTGCGGCCCGTTTTCTTCGTAACTTTTTTTGACGTAATTAAGAAAATTCGGGTGAAGCAAAGAAAGCAGTTCGTCGCACCAGCACAGTAGTTTGGAACAATTATCTCTCGAGTGGTATTTCATTCCACACACACACACCTGCGTTAGAGGGCGCAGCCTGTCCAGAAGGACGCGTGAGAGAGGTCTCCGGCTGCAGTGCACGCCTAGTGGATGACCCGTTCTGGCAGCGGCGACACGGTACGGGTGCCACTACACTGCTTCTATGCTAATCGCATCGACATCGACAGTCGTCTTGAGATGGTTTCTGCCAGATATATTTTCTGATCGGGATGGCTATTTAGATCTAACATAACGATATTGGCCTCTTTTATTCAAAGCATCTATCTTGAGCAATGTTCCTTTTATCAAATTCCTCTACAGATATGGTCTAAAATGACTGAATGTTGAGGAAGTCGAGCACAATAGTAAAGGAACGAAAATGATGTTTTTGTTGTCATTGTCGTTCCTTCCTGTGACCGTCTTTGCACGCCTGCCTTTTAGTAATAGATCTGGTGCTGGTCTCACCGATATTCGGTAGTGATTTAGGATGTGCTGCGTTGCGTTGAGTCAGCAGGTCGACACAGAGAGGCCATATCTCCGCTGCGTGACGAAACAAATTTCATTCGCAACAGAGCCACGGTTTTGCCTTGACCATCTGTATGCACAACGAACGTGAATGGTTTGTGAGCTATTTGGGGCTCACATACACACACACAAACATCTTGCACCTTCGCCACGCTTCGCTGCGCTCTGATGAGCGAGAGGAATGATCTACACTTACACCCCTTTCCCTCTTTCACTGTAGTACTTATTGTGCATTATAACGACCTTCGTAAACCATTGTGTTTGCGCACTCGCTTGTGCATAAGCGGGTATACGTTGTCGGGCTTTTGAGAATGTGAACCATGTGTATTCAGCTCAGCGTGGTTCGCTGCCACGTTTACTTCCTTTTCGTCCTTCTTTTCTTTTTTTCCAGAGTGTGTCATTTCTTTATCTTTTGCTTTTAGCGCGTTTCGTGCTAGTTAGAGCTGCATTCAGGTCAGTGTTGATTGTATATTGATAAACGACCTCTCGCGAGCCCGTAGGCTATAAAACGCAACCAGTTCACCATGTCAGCATTTACGTGTATCAGAAAAATTAAATAAAAAGATTGCGACAGAAACTTTCACACGATGACCGTCGGCGGTAATGCGTTAGCTTGAATCAATATAACGACACAATGTATTGCCACCGTCTAAACGAGGTATATATGAGGCGTGTACTGCAGCGAGACTCCTCTTTCGCGCTTCCCTAAGAGCACTAGGTGCCACCAAGCGCCGCCGCCGTACAGCCTGCCTATGGTCTCCGAAATGTATGGCGCGTGGGCGTGTGGCGAACGCTGAGACACGCGCCATGCAGCAACGGGGTTCCCATCTCGCGCTTCTTTCTCGACACGCTTCGCCATCTAGTGCCACTGCTGCGATTTTCGCGCGTGGCTTCCGAGACGAGAACCGTGGCGCGCCGGTGACTGCGAACGCTGAGGATTGTTCCCTCGCTTGCCGCACACTCAGTGGCGCATACTGAGTATAGCGCAAGTTGGCGAACGGTTCATTGAAAAGCGGCACACACCTGCTGACACATACCCATTAACTCAAGTTGACATCAAAGAGGTTCATCGGAGACCAGAACATACCGAGTGGCACATACCCAGTACTCCAAGTGAGCGTCAAAGAGTTTCTTTGAACTGCGGCACCTACACAGTCCCGCCTCCACAGTGGCCCATGTCGACGTGAAACAGGTTCGTTGAAGAGCGGCACGCATGTACACACTGCCACACATTCAGTGGCCTAAGTTAGTCCAGTGATTGACTTCCAACCCCCTTACCTCAGCACAGCAGCCCGATGCGCCACCCATTCCACCACTGACTACCCAGTGACCCAGGTAGACGAGAAAATGGTTTGATAGATAGATAGATAGATAGATAGATAGATAGATAGATAGATAGATAGATAGATAGATAGATAGATAGATAGATAGATAGATAGATAGATAGATAGATAGATAGATAGATCCCGGAAAGTGCGTGACGTACCCTACGAATGCTAACGGATTAAAAATAAAAGGTGTTGAAGTATGTTTGCAAAGTGCGAATTGCACAAGTGGAAGGAGGTGAATTCTGATCAGTGTGAGTGCAGCCATAAAAAATTTTGGGCAGAACTCATCTACGCTCATCATCGAAGTATGCGATTACCCTTCCGGACACGCGCGCCTTCTAGCGGCGCCGCCGTAAAGTCCGCGCATATATACCCCGTGGAACAAACACAGCGACCAAAACTGGCGTCAAAGCGGTTCACTGAGGAGCGACACATACCCAGTGGCGGTATATGCACATACCCAGTGGGACATACTATCGAACAGCCGCTATTTTACAGCGAAGCTGTTTATGAATAAGGTTTCCTGCATTTTTGTTTTGCGTGTGCAAAAACCATGGGCCGATCCCGGCGATAGTGCAATACCGGGCCGACCCTCGGCGGAGCTGAAGCAGGTTTCTGTCAAATTGCAAAAATAAGTTTAATATCTTGGGTACAAATAGAACCAGTATCAGATATTGAGCTCATAAGAACAGATACTGCACTTTGACCCGCGTCGGCCATGTCCGCGTTCGTACCACCCTGTCTTTGTCGGCATTCCAAGCGCTTGCGTATCTACTTTCCTTTCCTTCCGTTCTCCCATTGGAGCGCTCCTGTCGAAACGCGACGCGTGTATACTCCGGCTCCTCAGGGCGCGGTACCGTCGTCCCCGCAAATGTATATAAATATCCCGGTAAGTGAGCTCGTACCTTTGCTCAAATTTCTGCGTCACCTCTGTGTCGTGTGTCAAACAGCTTCGCTGGTCATCCGCCTTCACAGATTGGACGGGCTCATGATTTTCTTTTAGACTGCATTATCTCGGGGATTGGATCACATTTTTGGAGGGATAGTTAGATAGCCTGAAAGAAAACCGGTCTGACAATGCCAAGAATGCTGTTCGCATAAGTTATCAACGACGCGCTCCCGTGTAACGCTTGAACAAACTAAATTTGGACTTTTATGGCACAACAGGCGAGACCTCTGTTATTGTTGCTCTAATGAGAAACGCTAGCGCAATGACGAAAACTGTGGGGATGTACGTTCCGGGAATGTGCGGACACCGACTGAGCTTTACTGCAGGCCGTAGTGTCCTCGCACTGATTTCGTTTCGGTTCATGCTATGGTAACGGCACTGGGGGCCAGGGATGTTTCTAAGTAAACGCGGTAACACCGAACCATGCTTACGGTGCAAATAGATGTCAATAAATTTATGCTGTGACCATGAGAGGGTGTTTTGGCAGTGGAACGGTGGATACATACATAGCATACGCACCAAGATATCTCTTTTTCCGCCCTCTTTCTTATCTTACCTGGTTAGACGCGTTCGCCAACAATTTTCATGAACTCGCTAGGGTCGACATTTTCGACCCGCTTTACTTCGGCGTGGCCTATCACCACGATGCGAGTTTTAAATGTATTGCAACTTGATATGTATGCGGCGCGCTACTGTTCCAACGACGTAAACAAGGGGTAATGATGTATTGCCAATTGTAGTTCGAATTCGCGTATATTGCAAAGAGTGGTGCAAGTTCAGCGCTTTGATTTTTGTATTTTAGGTAACCGTAATTTACCATGCAGCTTGTATGTAGTCGCCCGTCACAAACCGTCCTTACGTACGAAAAGGTGTGATAATTAAGCTTACCTGCGCTACGATATATGTGCTCCCAGTCGGGCGCTTCCGAATTCTTTTGCTGGTCTAGATCCAGCCAAATCTTTATCATCGCAACCAAAATTTAGGCCACTGATTATATTTCCACCCGAAACTTACAGAACAGTGCATGACTTTATAATCAGATCGCCTATACCGTCCATATAAGTGTACTCGCGTACATTCGACTGCTATATTTACTGCAACTCTAATTCTTGGTCGCTGTCGAGGTGGATCTGGGGACGCCGTTGCGGGAAGTAAAGCGACCTCGATCGCCGTCGCGTGATGCTCCAAAACTCGTGCGGATCGCGCGCGCGGGACGCATGCCTAATGAATTCTCTCCTCGCTACATACTCGGGGGTGGGCGACGGACGCCGACGACGGCGGACCGGCGCGCGTGTCCTAGTGATGCTGCACGGCAGTGCAGCAGAGCACGTCGGGTGGCCTGCCTCGCGGGACTCACGGGCGTGCGGGAGTTTCATGCGGAGCAGACTCATTTCTCGCCGCGCTCAAGCGGAGGTGTTCCGCCTGATGGGGGCCCGAGCATCGCGTGCCGCCGTCCCATCGGGTGCGCCGCCGCCGCGGTCACAACCCTCCCCTGCGTCCCTCGCACCGGCGGCTGAGGACGGCACACCACCTCCCCACACACGGTGTCGAACCTCGCACACCGCTGCTGCTGCGAGTGGCACGCAACGACACGAGGAAAAGAAAAAAAAAACATCACGGGCTACCGCGCTTAAGAATCTCGGAAAACTGCACAAATCAGGGGCCTCGCTCGCGTCACAAAGTTCTTGGCTCGCACACTTTGAGAGATGCCGCGCATTAACTCGCCGCAACGGGCCGTGGTCTCTCTCTCTCTCTCGCTCTCTCTAATGTCGCTCGGCCATGAGCGCGGCCAGCTGTTGTCGGAGTGCTGGCGGCTCGGTGCGCAAAGTGCTTCCTTGTCGGTGACCGAGAAGATGATGTGGTGAGAAGTGCAGAGTGGAGAGGGATCGAAACAAGCACGCACCCGACTACTTCCTCGAGAGGTGTGAGGTTGGAAGCGGATCGGAGCGAGCCGCGAATGATGGTGACGGAAAGGAGGAGACTTATCCGATGCACTTGCAACGGATCATTATGTGCAACCAACCGGATGAGTTCTGCACCCCTGTAATTAAACTGCGGATACGACGCGGTCGCTTTCGGTCATTCGTCGCTTAGTCTTCAGAACTGCCGCTCTTCGGACACCAGTAGCAACAGCACGAGCAATAAAGCGAATAGACGCAGATCAATTATTTTATTTCGGAAAATGGTGTACGCTAGTAAGACTCCTCGGGCAGGCTTGCATGTATCAGACATAGGCGTTTTAAAAGCTACGCAGTACCTTAACCGGCAGTAAACAATTATTTTTCTTCTCTCTCCTTCTTATCTATTCTTCCCCTTCCCCGATCCCCAATTACAGGGCAGCCAACCGGCCACGTCCTTGGTTAACCTCCCTGCCTTTCCCTCTTCGTTTCTTTCTCTCTCTCTCTCTGGGACTGAAAAATAAGTTCCTCACGTGATGCGAAATTCCTCGACGGCACAGATGCTAGACCTTGATTATTTTTATATATTTTTTGCTTAACATTAAAGATCCGTTTATTTTCTGAGGACATTTGAAACCGCAAAAGCCGTATTTTTCTTACTAGACAGAAGAATAAATCTGACCAAAAATAATCTTAGTCCTTCAGAGAAGATTAAGCTGACTAACTAGCTCTATCGAGGAAGGCACTTATCTGCCGTTGCTTCAACAACAAGAACAACAAAAAAAACCCTTCTAAAGAATCAAACGACCTAGGTATCTTCGATGCGTTTACTCTAACAAAGTGGCACTATATTCCGCGATACCAAAGCAGAACGTCATAAGCAGGGGTCAAAAAAGGCGCGTCTAAGGCTTGAACCAATGCTTGGACGGACAAGTGGACTTGTCGTCGTCGGGCAAGTCAACGAGTCGAACTGAAGAAGAGAGCTATTGTTGTTGCTGTTGCTTTTGCTGCGGCTAATTTTTTATCATCTTTTTTTAAGGGTACAAGAGCGCTCTGTTCTGTATACCCTCTCTTTTTCGGTTAGAATTCTTTTTCGTACTAGAAACTATTCGCCGCGAAGTCGAACCGTTGCTCCAACATGAGACATCCCCTGTTCGACACCTGTTCATTACTTCGTATTCATATTCCTGTGAACCCCTCTCTTGTTTCCATCTCAGAACGAGTTACTTTGTTTGTTTCTGCTGACACAATACTTGAGGTATTGATTTATTCATTCCTCATAGTGCTTATGTTGCTGCTTCTCAGAGTGGTATCCATCATCTACACGGCAAGCACCGCCACCGTTATGAGGAAGAAATTGCTTCTCGGACACTGTGGCCACAATGAGTACATTGTATTTCAAAGGGTTCGTTCCTGCTCTCGCGTTTCCACCTGCGAGCATTCTAAAAAAGTCCTGCTGAGCGATTCGCGATATCAGTAACAGCCCTAACTCCGCTACATGAACTACGAAGACAAATTCAAAAGACAACACTTCTGAAACTAATACTCCGATGTGCTTTCCAGTTTCCAGTTTCATCTGAATTTGCAACAGTGTTTATTTAGACTCGGAAACGTAAAATTAAGACTACTCCTTGCTTAGAAATCGGCTTAGAGCGATAGTGGTGAGTTGTAGCAACAGGTAGGTTTAGCCTGGCGATCAAGTCCGGCAATTGCTCCGCCGGAGCCTCTCTCATAGTATCACTGTGGTGTTTCACGACATGTCAACCAGAGCAGACTTTCTTAAGAATGCGATAATGAGACTGCACGGTGCACTTCCATGTAATTACGCGCAACGGGCCCTCTATCAGTTTCACGTTTCAATTTATGCTCACGGTATTCTAGGCAATTTCGATTTCAAGATTTCACCTCCTGGTTGATTGCGTATGAGGTATTTTCGGAAAAAAGAAAGCCCTTTTGAGTCAACGCTATGGTGGCGTAGTCAATAAAAAAAACAGAATATCAATCGTGGCCTAGAGACTATAGGAACTGGCTTAAGGCCACGATCGCTGTTCTGTCTTTAATGGTGCCCCGAATGTACCTTCTTGCAATGCTTGTGCTGTTCAGTGTGGCAATAAAAAGAAAATCGTGACTATAGTTGTTAGAGCACCTGGCTAATGTGCCCTACGGCAGAGGTTCGATTCCACCATCGATCACGCATTATTCGTTTTATGAAAGCGAGGCGATACAGGAACCTACCTACGTACCGCGAAGTGTCAAGAATGAAGCAAAGAATGCTTCGCATTAGAACAACTGCGGTAGCGAAGTGAAGCTTTACCCACCTGTAGAGTATGGCGTGGACAGACTAAATGGGCTTTCAATAATGCAATGGTATAATAAAACGAGCACAAGTAATCACTAAACTAGACATAATTTCCAATCAAAAGTGTGTTTCCGATTTGTCAATTTGCTCTTTTAAAATGTTATCCGATTCTTCACGTACTATCACTGAGCTGAACAAGAGCGTCGTAAAAGTCTTTACCATAAGTTCGACACCGAAATAACGTTTCATTTCCAACTGGAATTCACAGGCTGCGACATAAGTTTGCTCCGGAGACTATACCTCTTTCTGTAGTATTCACCAGGCGTGAGCGGCTCGTCGGCAGTCACAGCCGTCGATTATTGTGGTGATCGTGATGATCCGTGGTGATCGCTGCCCTATACCGAAGATCGAGCATGTAAGAGTGCCGCGGAATTTTAGCCTCACCGTTAGCAAACGTCCACATCAGACCTTGTTCGGAGTGCCCTGATTTGGGTCACTGACCACATCCGAGATGTCCTGCAACGACAGTATACGGGCCGTGCAACAGTTTGCGCACGACACAGGACCCGAATAGGATCTGTAAGATTAGTGCTGTACTGCGCCCCCAACTTCCTCGGATCCTGTTGTTCCCGTCGTCATCCTCCATCCCTCCTTCGTTCCTGTTCCCCCTTTCCATGTAACGATAACAGGTTAGAGCACAGCATAACTCGGATCGACAGCTCCACTTTTCCCTAAGCAAATTTTCCACCTCTTTGTTCGCTTGCGGTTAGTGTACTATTGCTACGAACAGTAACTGCTGACATAGTTATGTTTGTTTCATGAAAGATTGAACAAACCTGCTTTTCCGTTTTCGTTCCTGCTCACCCTAGATTTATTTCCTTGTGCCCTTTCTTTTCTTTTTCGAGGGTCATGGTACCCTCAGGCTCAAGTCCTCCCGTCGCATGGCATCTATGGCTTTGCTGGCACGACGCAAGTCCACTTGCGTGGTGCGCGCCGGCAGGAGACCGCTGGGCGCGCGGCGAGGTCTCCGCGTGAGCGCGTCGTCGAGCCGCATGCGTGAGGAGCAGCGGGGAAACAATTACGGCGCGCGGCGTGACCGTCGTGCTGCATCGGCGGCGGCGGAGATCGCGATGAGCCGAGTCAGCCGTGCCTGTCCACCCGCTCGAGCGACAGCATGCAGGTTGAACGAACTTGGCGCGGCACCACGCGAGGAAACGACGCGTGGCGTGCGCGCGCTGGGATCGCCGCGACCGCTGCGTGCTCAGTGCAGCGACGGAGCGCCTCGGGAGGGCTGCTTGCGCTCATTGCGCTGCGCTCTCCTTGCCGACCTCGTCGCCGGACTACTTTGAATATATCTCCACGCGAGCGGTCTCCTCATTTCGTTCTGGGATCTAGGATTGCGCGACGCTCGATGACACGGCAGTTGCACTTCTGACCACGAAGGAGGGTTGAAATATGGTAAAGAGGGAGAAGGGGGCTAGAAGAGAGGAAGGTAATCGCACTCGCAAAGGGCGGCCGTCGTAAATTTCAATTTCTCGCGGATTCCGCGCAATGTGTTGTTCCTGGTGGAGGTAATGCTGTACAAACATGGACAGAGAAGCATTCGAGAGAAGTAGTGGCATTGATCGACGGAACAAGTACCTGTAAGCCGCTTACGAATCGGGACAAAAAGAATCGGATCAAAGAAAATGTGGAGGAAGTGGAGGCTTAAAAAAAGAACAGCAGTGAGATAAGGGTGGCGAGGCCCAGTCAGGGTGGCGAGGCCCAGTCAGGCACGTTCAGTGCCTTTTGCCGCGTCCCCCAAGGCATTTCTGCAAGGAATGTCTTGAATAAATGAATAAAGAAAGAAAGAAAGAAAGTAGAGAGAGAGGGGAGAAAAGAAAGGCACAGATATTGAAGTTATTGACCGGCTGGGCTGGGATAAGGGGCTAAAGGGAATTAAACATGGTAGACGGGGAGAAAACAAAACCAAAATAAAGAAATATACTAAGCACATAAACACAATGCAGCACGCGATAACTCAATCTATCGCAGAGCCCGCATTTCCCCAAATTCTTCTGGGCTAAGGACGGTTTGGACAATTGTTCTTAATTCTTTCCTTTGACAAGGGGAGATCGTGCGGCCTATCTCTATAGCGCTGTCTAGAGTTGCCGTTATGAAACTTCCAATGCAGAAACCAAGGAAACAGAGCGTGTGATATACCAGCGACGGTCGTGAACCAGCTTCGTGAGAGCAGGCTTATTTTGAGGGTGCCGTCCTGAGAGGAAGTTCAACTGGGAGATGGCGCCAGACATGTCATGTGTCTGAAGTCTTCATAAAAACCAATTCGTGCAATCAACTTGATAACGACACAACGTCCGGATGCTGTCTCGGTCCTGGACAAATTTCAGCAGGAGCAGGACACGGTATGTCGACGCCCCCCCCCCCCCCCCCCCCCCCCCCCACCTGTATAACACTGGAAACCTGCTGGCGTTAGTCGGCGCCTAGTGAAATACAGAGAGAGAGGCGTGGCTATAAAAAGAGGAGAAATATAGGTTAACTTGGCGTTTGCTGCCTGTTCCGCTCAGACTAGTGCATATACACAGCTGCTCAGCAGGACGCTATAGGTGCTTATAGTGTACCAGCGCACACCGCTCATGCCGGCAGCGGTATAGGAGAACGCTGTTCTTTTTCTTTTTTTTTTTTCTCGCCACCGAGCGATTGAGTGGAGCGTTGGCGCTGCGTCCACTTCGCTTTGTCGATTTCGCAGCCAAACGTGTTAGAGGGAACTCTGGGCGCTGCAGTCGTTGTACCACCATGGGAATGATGGGAAGTACATGGATTTGTCTGATCTTCGTGCTTGTGGATTCAGACGTTCTTTTGGCTTTGTATATTACGCTATATAAATCTTATTGTCGTAAATTTCAGCGCAAATCTTACTCTTCGAAGTGCGGAAGACGCACGGACACGCACAATTGCTATTAATTGCAACGATTGGGCTTGTCCAGGTGGCCAAATCGAAACGCGCCAAGCGACTCAAGGCAGTGACATGCCCGCGATAGATTCATAAGTGCGTTTCATTCGCTTGTCGATACATGTGGTCCGTGGCTTATTGGTTTCAATGTCGAGCTTCTGTGTTAGGGTTCCTGTGTCGAATCCTACCGTCGGACAATTTTAACGATGTTTATTTAATTATTTATTACGCAGTACATTGTTGAAAAGGCACGAGTTTTTTACAAAGACACAAAGCTCTTGAAAAGGACGAGCTTTTTACAAAGTCACAAAGCCGTTTGAAGCCAAAAGGACGAAGTTTAGGCGGATCCATGATTCCCATGATGGTACAACCGCTCTCATTGCAGCTCCCTTAAACACTAGCGCCAGAGTTCCCTGTAGTAATCATTGTATAAAACTCTATGCAAACACGCTCCACGTTTCTGGAGACCTTCTAATCCATGCTCCATGCTTATACTCCATGCTCTAACCCGCAGCACGCGAACCGCGCATGCGCCGTTGATAGTGGGAACACGCGGCGGCGGCAATGTGCTGGGAGATAATTCAATAAAAAGTCAAAAGTGCTTTTGCCGTTCGTAAAGCTATAGCAGTGTTCTTCCATGGCCCGAGAACATCTCGCACTTGAAGATGTGCAGCCCGACGGTGGTTTCACAAGCATGAATCTTCCCGCATAAGTGATCCGACTGAAGAGCCTGGTAGCATTGTGCTGTCGGTGACTTCATTGCCCTTACGGAAAAAGTAGGCTATGTGCACTAAAGATAATCTAAGAAAGTAATTGTCAACAATTATTATTAGTGACAAACGTAGTTTTATAAGTGTATCGACTCTTTTCTACTGCTTAAGTTAGGCTCTTTACTTTTTCCGTTGTTGTTGCCTCCTGCAGGCCAAACACAATCTAAACAGTAGTTTTTTACGCATACTGCGAATATTACCTTACATGCGTAACGGCGCATAGAAAGCAGGCAGCTTTGGGATGGGGTTGCAATGTTGTGATCAGAAGTGAACAATTTCAGGTAAAGGACTCTAAGAAAAGCCAGCCAATAACGGTCAGGAATCAAAACGTGTGACAAGTGCAGACCCGTGTGACAAATGCATAAAATTATTGCCCCA